>NW_028288964.1:602082-752603 GCF_059628265.1 Tinamus guttatus | reverse complement strand
GATTTTCCTTTCTCCTTTCCTTTCCTTTCCTTTCCTTTCCTTTCCTTTCTTTCCTTTCCTTTCCTTTCCTTTCCTTTCCTTTCCTTTCCTTTCCCTTTCTTTCCTTCCCTCCCCTTCCTTCCCTTCCTTCCCTTCCCTTCCCTTCCCTTCCCTTCCCTTCCCTTCCCTTCCCTTCCCTTCCCTTCCTTCCCTTCCCTTCCTTTCCCTTCCCTTCCCTTCCCTTCCCTTCCCTTCCCTTCCCTTCCCTTCCCTTCCCTTCCCTTCCCTTCCCTTCCCTTCCCTTCCCTTCCCTTCCCTTCCCTTCCCTTCCCTTCCCTTCCCTTCCCTTTCCTTCCCTTTCCTTTCCTTTCCTTTCCTTTCCTTTCCTTTCCTTTCCTTTCCTTTCCTTTCCTTTCCTTTCCTTTCCTTTCCTTTCCTTTCCTTTCCTTCCTTCCTTTCCTTTCCTTCCCTCCCCTTCCTTTCCTTCCTTTCCTTTCCTTTCCTTTCCTTTCCTTTCCTTTCCTTTCCTTTCTTTCCTTTCCTTTCCTTTCCTTTCCTTTCCTTTCCTTTCCTTTCCTTTCCTTTCCTTTCCTTTCCTTTCCTTTTCCTTTCCTTTCCTTTCCTTTCCTTTCCTTTCCTTTCCTTTCCTTCCCTTTTCCTTCCCTTTCCTTCCTTCCCTTTCCTTCCCTTTCCTTCCCTTTTCCCTTTCCTTCCCTTCCCTTTCCTTCCCTTCCCTTTCCTTCCCTTTCTCTCCCCAAATCAGCAGGTTGGAAAATATGTACATAGCCCATAAAGCACTGGCACACATGACTTGGAAATGGGGCAGAGTGCTATGGTAAGGGAAAATAAATAAATAAATAAAGAGCTGGATCATACTGGTGGGGCTATTTTCACAGAATCAGAGTTCTATCCTGGTTCTGACTGCTTTTACATCTACTCAGATTTAAAATCCAAAATATGCCCAATCTCCTTAGATCCGTTTTGGAATCCAAATATTAAATCACAAGTTTGGGGAAGGGATGCAATCACCTTCTCATCCTTCGAAGCAGGGAGCAGTGGAGACAGAAGCCAAAGGTAGCAGGAAGGACAGACACCCTGCTGCCATCCAGCATGAAGAAACAAAGGCTCCAACAAGCAGAAGTATCTTCTGCTGGGTGTGTTGCTGACAGTCAATATTGCCCACATCCCCAAGCCCCACGTTTCCCCATTAGATATAGTTCCCATTTCAACAATGTCTGACTACGATGCCCCTGGAAAGCACCACCCACCTCATTTTCTCACATTGACCTATATGCTGCGTTATGCACTGGGGACTAGAAAAGAAAGCACCATTTGGATCCCCCCGTGCCTCGCACTTTTTTTGTATTTTACTGGGGATTTGTGAACTGTGATAACAACCTTGCAGCTTGCAATTGCAGACACAGGAAGAGGATATTAATCTAAAGAGGGGCAAAACTAAAGTAAAAATAGCGACTTAAAGAGGTAAGAGTATAATTTACATCCCAGTGGCAAAACAGGCATATCATAGCAGAAATTCCTTACAAGTATTTTTCCTCAATTATTGTCAATGTTGGTCTCTGCAGCTCTTCTGAAGCAGATCAAAATAAAAGTAAAGGTAAAATTTGAATGTCTTCTCAGGAAACACAGACTCAATATCGGCCTATGCTAAGTTCCCTTTTTTGCTTCCACAGTGCCTGCAAATGCTGAGTGCTCAGTGATGCCTCCCTTTAGAGCTGCCTATTAGTGATTTCTTAGCATGACCATTGCCCAATGTACAAGCAAGTAACTAACACTGCAGCAGGGAATTTCTGCAGTCATAGCTGCAGAAAATGTGAAATATTTTAGAGAAAGGAGAGAAATGCATACTTGACAGAAAGCAAATCATAAAGAGCATCCTGACTTCATAATCAGATACTAAAGGGTTTGCTTTTGGCTGGTCATTAATATCCGAAATGGATCTGGGAATGAGGTTATTGGCCATGTTATCCATGATATTTGTTTTTTAACTCATGTCCTTTCAGCAAACATTTAGACCTCATTGCAGAATCTGTAGAATATGTTTCCAAGGAGTATCATTGATTTACAGATGAAGATGGCTTATTCTGAATACCACAAACAAGTCAGATTTTAAAGCTGTCTAAAGTATCTAAATACTTACACATTCAGTTTAAACATCCATATGTAATTGTATCTTCACAGCAGCTACAGTTTCATATATTTAGTTTTGATCTTAAAAGCATTTGTGCTAAATGAATAGTTTAAAGCTAATAATGTCACAGGCATTATTTTTTCTCTAGAAACATTACTATCTTCTGATGATTTTCAATATTATTGCTAATATTATTAGGTCTTAATGATTTATATACCCTTTTTTTTTTTTTGGTCTTGTGGTTTGACTGAAAGTGGGTCCTTACATAATCTGCATTTTTATTTTGACTGTAGGTGATATTTAACCTGTGCAAAGGCCCAATAGGAACAAACCATGCCTTAAACCTCATTCTTTATTGGATTCATTACAGCTGCTTGTTTAAAAAGCTCAGGAAATCAGTATGATTTATAAAACTGCCAGGGGAGCCCCCTTTTATACTGTTACATATTTGTTCATTCACTGTTCTTTCCTTGCCAAGGAAAAAAAATATATATTACGTTATTCAAGATCACTCGTAAAAAACAACCTGGAAAGTAATTCTTACAATTTTTGCTGCAAATCTAGACTCAAAGGCTTGCTCAGAAGCAATCAGGGAGCAGTTTGGCACTTAAACAGTTATTGACCTGAAGCTGTAAGAATAAGTCATTGACTTGGTATATAGAACACTTTCCTTGAAGGATTTCTTATCCCTCCTCCAATCCATGCTGAATTTTTTTCTGTCATCACAAATGAAACACCTTATACCCTGCACAGGACCTCTCAGTGCCTCCTCTCTGCCTAGGCTACACTGGGAGATATTTGGGCTTGAATCCCTGCAGGCAGGCTTGAACTTTGGTCTTGCACATACTCCAGGAGTTTTGACTCTTCAGATTTCTAAGCATTGGGACTAGTGTTATCACTGCTATTGAGATGAAATGCACACCTGTAAGAAAACTGTAGTTTTAATTTAATTCATTCTGTTAATAGGAAGCTTGATTTACACACAATTATGCGATATGAGCTTTCATTGGATTGACTATTCATTATTTTTGAGGGATTACTTTTTCCTTGTTTTCAGTCAGTGAAGAGAGATATCTCTTTACCTGGGTTCATTATTGCAGCAAAGGATCGGTTTTCAAGAAAACAGAAATCAACTCTAAAGACTGACCAAGTGGTCCAGTTTGATCTGGCTTTCATTGAAAGCAATACTTATTTTGCCAATTATTTTTCTGAGAACAGAACAAAACAAATAAAAACATCAATAAATGTAATTTCCATTATCCTAATGTTTCTAAAAGAAAAGAAAACAAACCCAGGGACCTCAGGTTGAGGCGGCATGGTGTCAAAGTCTTAGCTGTGGACATTAAAAGGGCAATACAATGAAATATTTCTAAAATTCCTGCTGAGAGATTTACAGAATAACATTTATTACTTTGGGGATTTTCATCAAATGTCGGCTAATTATTCCTGACATTTATTCTTAGGTCTCATAGAGAAGCAGCACATGATCAGAAGATTTAAGAAACTAGTAACAGCCAATTTATAATATTTACTGACTTGAACCTTGAAAGGTAGACCCAGAGGGTTCCCGCCATACCTGAGAAAGTTTCAGCTGCACTATGTATACCTTAGGGACACCACACACCAAAACGGACAGTAAGACTTCAAAGTCTACTAGCTACATTGCTTTGAGAAGTGTGTGCTAGTTTTGTTACCTTGAAATATATATCACTTAGAAGAATGGAAAATGCAGATTTGAACAGAAAAAAAGTTTAAGAATGTAAAAATTAAATAAGTTAAGTGCAAAAGTGTTAAGTGCTCAACTTCAGCTATATGACTTTATTTAATTTTTGTTAATAATATAAAACTTTTAGCTCTCAAATCAGAAAAGGGCCTCAAAACTCAATGTTGGGTTTAAACAAAAGATCAATGTCTATGAAATGAAGGTGCATGCTACCAACAAACCTATAAAGCTGGATTAAGTATGATCATTAGGGACTTTGGAGTAATGTGGAGATTAAAGAAAATCTGTTCCCTCGTTTGGATTGACAATTTCACAAATACCAGCAGAATGAGGTACCCACACAGAAAAACAAAAGTCACCGGAGAAGCGGCCACAGGAGCATCCATAGCCTGCGGCCAGAGTCACTCTGGGCACCTCACACTGATCCTGGGGACGGCAATTGGGCAAGGACAAGGACAGGTCTAGGGGTACCAGGGTTTGTGCCTTGCTCGTACAGCATTTGTGTGCAATGTAACTAGATGCTCTCTGTGCTGTTACCACATAGCTGCTGATGCTTGCAAAATGCTCAACTTCTGCAAAAATTTTTGGGATCACAGGGTTCAAACTGATATAAAAACAGTCAGGAAAAAATGAAAAACAAGAAATAGTGACACATTACAGGTTTTGCAAGCCAAAACTCCAAACAAATATCAAATGTATTTGCTTTCCTATTTTGTATATATGTCATTAAAATCAAGAAACCAAGTCCGTTATAATACATTTCAGTTTTACAAATAAGACTTTTTAATTAACAATCAAATGTATTTTATCAGGAAATTTCTAACAAGATTGACTTGTAATGCAATTTTGCAATGTTTTACTGGATGCCAAAAACATTTCCAAGATCACTCTAATTTCACCAAATTTAAAGTTATCACTACACCTAGAACAATTTTCAAGGATGCAGAACAGCCATTATAGCCGAAGCTGTGTTATATTATGAGCAGGTGTTCCTATATGACAGTTCCTGGGAAGTACTGATCATGCAGTTACTAACGTCCTCTGTTCTAATAAACATTAATAATAACAAAAAACCTAAATTAACTATGTGACCTATGTCTATCTACTTTCCATGGACTTCGCCACAAATCTACATAATATGACTTGTCTGAGAAGACCCTACAACACACAGGGCTCAAGGAAGCTGCTCAGGGACAAAATCAGAGAATCAGAGAAAGACTTCATAATCCATAGCATTAACAATGTCAAAGAGACTTTTACCATAGCTAATGCTTTAAAAGCATGTCTTTGTGATTCCGTTGATATACAATGTTGCATTTAGAAAAATGAGTTATGGAACTACTGAAGGGTAATTCAGTTTATCCCACCTAACAGTCTTCACACTCTAAAGACAAAAACCAGTAGGAAACGTTTGTCGTTCAGTTGGTAGGGTAATACCATTTTACATATTTCCTCCGCAATGCTTCTCTATGCGGAAAATGATAGGATCCCTTCAGGGTGTCTTACTCATAATCTTTTATCTTCCAGAAGATTCATATCAACATGAAACCTTCAGCATTGTTCACTTGTTATTTCTATAGTGTGGGGAATGCTGTAATTTTACTGGTGCAGAACTAAAAATTGATAAGGTTTCACTCCATATTTCAGAAACTCCTAGCTATCTTTGGGGAAATCTTTGCTAAATTGAAAAATACAAAAGCAAATAAATAAATACTTTAGCATATAGAGAAACTCATATTTAATTTCCTAAAATATCAACTTTCATCTAGCAAGTAGATGCATGAACTTCATGGCTTCCTAGCAGGGCCAGAATTGATGATCTAAAGCATTAGACATAATCCCATGTCTGATACGTGTAAAGTGTTCATAGTACACTATGTACACCTTGACATAGTACAAATTTAATTCAATATTGAAAGTACAAAACACATGTCTTATAAGGAGTTTGGGTATTTTGGGCTACAGTCTCTTTGCATTGTACTCTGTGCACTTTTCAGTTATGTTTTAAATTCCACAGATATTCAGTGGCTGAAAGTCCAGAAATACAAGCTTTACCAAGAAATATAAAGAAAGATGTAAATCATGGATCTTTTCCCAGATTCTAGAAGAAATATGAGCCATTCAGTCAGAGCAGAGAGGTGCACAGTTTAATGGTAATTTGGTGCTTACTTTGCTTGGGACCTGCCCAAGAAATGCTTCGGTTGCCTACACAGCGCACTAGCATTTAGATATCAGTAAATCTGAGCAATCAGCAGAAGCCAACTGTGCTCCTGCTAGGGAACCCAGCTCTCAGGGAAAGCTGTGTATGCAGCAGAGAGTAAACTGGGGAATGAAGTGTTCCCATGCTGGGAATGTTCCTCTAGGTTGTGGAGCTGGAGTGCTGGAGCTCCATTCTGCTGCTAAGTTGGGTGCTCTGGTGCCAGACCGGATCAGGGTTCACAGTGCAGGGTTGTGCCCAGCTGATCAGCATTGATTATATGGGATTGATTATTGCATTAGTATTGTATAATAAGTAATTCTGTGCTAAAAGTAGAATGAACTGGGCAGTAAGGAATTACCATAGCTAAGCCGCTCTCCATCATCTTTGAAAGATCCTGGAGAACGGGGGAGGTGCCGGAAGACTGGAAGAAGGCCAATGTCACGCCAGTCTTCAAAAAAGGCAAGAAGGAGGACCCAGGCAACTACAGGCCAGTCAGCCTCACCTCCGTCCCCGGAAAAGTGATGGAACGGTTCATACTGGCTGTTGTCTCCAGGCACATGGAGGACAAGAAGGTGCTCAAGAGTAGTCAGCATGGATTCACCAATGGGAAATCTTGCCTGACTAACCTGATAGCCTTCTATGATGAAATGACCGGCTGGATAGACGAGGGGAGAGCGGTGGATGCCGTCTATCTCGACTTCACCAAGGCTTTTGACACCGTCCCTCACAACATCCTCCTGGGCAAGCTCCGGAAGTATGGGATAGATGAGTGGACAGTGAGGTGGATTAGAAACTGGCTGGATGGCAGGGCCCAGAAAGTGGTGATCAGGGGTGCAGAGTCTAGTTGGAGGCCTGTAGCTAGCGGGGTCTCCCAGGGGTCAGTCCTTGGTCCAGTCCTGTTCAATTTATTCATCAATGACCCGGATGAAGGCACAGAGTGCTCCCTCAGCAAGTTTGCTGATGACACGAAACTGGGAGGAGTAGCCGATACCCCAGAGGGCTGTGCTGCCATCCAGAGGGACCTGGACAGACTGGACAACTGGGCGGTGAAAAACCTCATGCAATTCAACAAGGCCAAGTGCAAGGTCCTGCACCTGGGGAGGAATAACCCCAGACACCATACAGGCTGGGGACCGACCTTCTGGAGAGCAGCTCTGCGGAGAAAGACCTGGGTGTCATGGTGGATGACAAGTTGACCATGAGGCAGCAGTGTGCCCTCGTGGCCAAGAAGGCCAATGGAATCCTGGGGTGCATTAAGAAGATCGTCTCCAGCAGGTCGAGGGAGGTGATCCTGCCCCTCTACTCAGCCCTGGTGAGGCCGCATCTGGAGTATTGTGTCCAGTTCTGGGCTCCACAGTACAAGAGGGATGTGGAGCTTCTGGAGAGAGTCCAGCGCAGGGCCACAAGGATGATCAGGGGCCTGGAACATCTGCCCTGTGAGGAGAGGCTGAGGGAGCTGGGCCTGTTCAGCCTGGAGAAGAGAAGGCTGAGAGGGGATCTAATCAGTGTATATAAGTACCTCAAGAGAGGGAGTGCAGAGGACGGTGATGGTCTCTTTTCAGTGGTGGCCACTGATAGGACTAGAGGAAATGGCCGGAAACTGAAACACCAAAAATTCCATAGGAACTTAAGGAAAAATTTCTTAACAGTGAGGGTGACAGAGCACTGGAACAGGCTGCCCAGAGAGGTTGTGGAGTCTCCTTCTCTGGAGATCTTCAAAACCCGCTTGGATGCAGTCCTGTGCCACGTGCTTTAGGTGTCCCTGCGTATGCACGGGGGTTGGACTAGATGATCTCTAGAGGTCCCTTCCAACCCTAAGCATTCTATGATTCTATGATTCTATGAATACAATGCCAGCCTTTAACAAAGCTAGAGAGTACATGTTAGAGCAGTGTTGGCAGGGAACAAAACCACCTATTTGCTAAGCACTGGGAAGATCGTATCACCTTGCACTTCGTGTGTGCACGCAGGATCTCCCAAGGCTGACGGTGCCCAGTTACACTCTCCAGAAGGGACGCAGCAGGATGTGCAGATGGATGATGTCAGTGCTAGCTCAGGGGGGTCTTCCCGTTCCTATCCTGAGTCACTCTGTCATGCCTTGTCTGCTTCCCCTTCCCCAGAGAGCATGATTTTCATCTTTGATGGGTTATACCACCCAGTATGAAAGAAGACTTATGTTCCTCTCTATACTGCTCGGAAAATGTGATCTTGCCTTCTTCACCAGACTTTATCAATATCACATATCAGGGAAATCCCAAATATTTCATTATCCTCGTTGTGAAATGTTGCAGTTTGAAAGCCGTAGTGGTGGTGGTGGGGTGGGGGGGGAAGGAGATTTATCAAATCAGTATCAGATTCACAAACAGTCTGCAGACGGTAGGTTCAACTGCCTTCCTTGGAGCGAATCGAGTTCCCAAATAGTGTAATCACCTATAAGCTCAACTCTGGCAGTATCAGATTCACAAACAGTCTGTCAACTGTAGGTCAGATCGCCTCCCCCCAAACAGGTAGTCGAGTTCACAAACAGTATGATTTATTCAGATGTAACATTTACAAAGCAGGTTTCAGATGTCAGTACAGGAAATTCTCTACTACAGCGTGGGGTTTTTACCTAGTTCTTATGTACAAATGTGCAATCATCACTCACCCCACAAGATGGGAGAGGGTTCTCAGTCTTGAGTCTCCTCAGGCAACATCCCAATGCGAGGGGAGGAAAGGCGGACTGATCCAAAATTTACAATGGAATCTTCCCTCTCACATCTTAGTCTCCTCAAGCAGCGTTCCAGTCCAAGGGGAGGAAAGGGGGATCAGCCTGTCGACTGACCCAAAAGTTACCATGGATTCTTCCCTCCTCACTTAGTCTCCTCAGGCAGCATCCCAACCCGAGGGGAGGAAAGGGGCTCAACCTGTTGGCTGACCCAGGAGTTACCATGGTTTCTTTCCCCCTCCTCTTTATTCTTAGTTCACCTTTTATACTTTTCTTTACATTCAGGTGGAGCCTGAGTGACTATAGTCATATTTAATATTGTTATTGATCGGTGAAAAAGTTTCTCGCTTTCATTTAAAGTCAATCAAAAATCTAGAACGCATGCTCAGTGAGGAATGGTTGTACCTCGGAGGCGGGTAACTTTTGGGATGGAGATGTGTTTTGACGTTATAATGAGCTTATAATGAGCAAAATTCAAGTAAAGTTCATCTGAAAGGAGTGATTTGCCACCTTTGCTGGCTCACCACTGGACTTGTTATCGTATATTTCCCATTGGACAGCTACTGTGTGGCTTATCAGCAGCCCAGCACAGGATGTGCAAAAGAGTTTGGCCTTGGCCGCAGTGTCTTCACTCTGTTCCATCCTCCGTTACTCCCCTTTGCAGCTGCAAGGAGGGCAGATTGTGTTGCCTAGTGAATCATGGAGGAGGTGGGTCTGTGAGTACCAGCCATCCTGGAAGTGGCAACTGTGTATCACCCCAAGCAAGCTTTTGTAATGCCAAAACTTCTGTTAGGCCCTAGTTTTTCTCTCAGTTCCCGGTTTTACACAATTCTTCCCCACTCGTATAGCGTGGAATGGCTTCACCTGGAATGACACAATGTGAGAATGTGCCTAAAGACTCGGACTATAGAATTAAAATGGGTTCAAAGGAGGGTTTTGAACTTAATCCTCTTTTATCTTGGTAAGCATGCGTAATACTGACATATGAAGTAGAAGAGAGGTTCACTCATTTCCTCTTCCTTCAGTCTGTAGCTGCCAGCAGAAAGCTGAGGACATGTAGGCAAGATCGGTGAAGAAGCAGGATTTACAAAGCAGAGAAGCTAGATTTCCAACATTGCCTAGAAGAAGATAATTCCACATATTGGCTAGCAAGTGTTCAGTAACTCTCCTGGTGGAAACCTAGATCAAACCTAAGAAAGATATTTAGATACGTAACTCTTAGAAGTAAATGGAAGTAAGTTTCCTAAATATATTTTTATACATGGCCCTGGACTTTTTTAGGTGATTGCAGGGAAAGGCAGAATCTTAAGGGTTTAGATTTTGGTCTTACCTAAAGATACACCAACTAGACATTAGGAAGCTAAATTCTTGGCAAGACCTACCTCTGAGTTATTTCAGCTAGAATACTAAAATATTCAGGACCTTTTCTGCTTTTGAAAGAATAGAAGATTATTTTTCTTTAAGGAAAGGCTGTGAGGCTTTTTTTCTTCCTTTTTTTATTCACAGAATCACAGAATGGTTGAGGTTGGAAGGGACCTCCAGAGATCATCTCGTCCAATCCTCCTGCTCCAGCAGGGATACCTAGAACACATGGCACAGGGTGGCATCCAGGCAGATTTTGAAGATCTCCAGAGAAGAAGACTCCATAACCTCCCTGGGCAGCCTGTTCCAGGGCTCTCTCATCCTCACAATAAAAAAATTCTTCCTCACATAGAGGTGGAACTTCCTGTGTTTCCGTTTGTACCCATTAGCCCTTGTCTTACCACTGGCCACCATTGCGAAGAATCTGGCCTCATTCTCTGCACACTTGCCTCAGGTATTTGTACATATTGATAAAATCCCCTCTCAATCTTCTCTTCTGCAGGCTAAATAGGCCCAGCTCGCTTAGTCTTTCCTCATACAATAGATGTTCCAGTCCCTTAATCATCTTCATTGCAAAACTGTTTTCATTCATAGCTTAACACATGTAAAAGTTAAATTTTCTGTTGGTTGAGAAATTACTTACGAAAGAGTGCAATTATTTTCTTGGCTGCTTGTTTTGGTTCTTTTCTTCCCTGATTTAGCATAGGCCTTCCAGGAATTTGGAGCATTATAGAATATCACTTTGTTTATGGGATAATGCATTCAGCAATTTCAGTTCGTTGGTAAATCTTCCCTTTAAGTTTCCTGTGCCTACCATTAATCTCAAATGTTCAGCAATGCAGAGAAGGTAGTTAAGAAGCTTACATGAGGACTAACTGGCTGTATGCACAGGCTGGTGCTACTTCTCTGACAGCCTGACAAGGTTGCCTTTCTATTGAATATCCTGGATTGTGACTCATTTCTTAGCAATGCAGAAACTCTTTCCCTTCACTCTCTGAATATCAGTTTTGCTTAAAATAGCTTATTAAAAAAGATGAAAGACATTGGTCTTCAAATCTGTTCTGTTTTAAATCATGTTCTTTGTCTGAAGTGACCTTCACCGTGTGCTTGGTGACAAAATATAATGTCTTTTCAAATATTTTATGTATTCACTTCATGCATTCTAAGCATTTAGACTATTTAAGTGCACTGCCCTCTACAAGGAAGTGTAGTGTCAGCTGGATTCTGCATATGCTTCTCTATAATGTTTTCATGATAATGCAAATACATACTTCCTCCTTTCTTCCACAACTAGGCTCCCAAACTCCTGCTCTCAAAGCAGGATGAAGAACATCAGTGCAAAGAGTATGAAAAATAAGCAAACTATATAGAACCTGTGGCATCACCGGGAAGGGGAAAAGCTTTGGTGGTGAATACACGTATACATAAAACATCTCACATGGATTTGGCTAGGCAAGTGGCAGCATATGCTGTGACAGATTTACAGCTGTACATGTGTTTACTGCCCAAACATACATGTGTGCTGCCTGGCCAGCTGGCTGCTTCCTCCTGAAACGAATAAAAGATTCGATTAAAATGATTTTTCCTTTGAGGGAATACTAATTAGGGCTTTTGCTACAATCAGGAGCTAATTTTCATAAAAACTGTGGGAATTTCAAATCTTTAGGACTTCTGTGGCTCCATTAGATTCGGTTGTGACTGGACAAAAGTCCAGGGATAGCGACTACAGAAAGACAGATGGGCCGAGAGTATGAGCGCAGGAGCCTCATTGCTTCTTGGAACATGGCTAAAACATTTAGTTTTTCCTTGAATTCTTGCAAAATGAGATATCAAAATCTGAATTTTCCTACTGTATACTGATAGAGGTACAATATATTTTATATTTTTGAAGGTTATATTTCCAGCTCTTTTTCCAAAGTTTACTTCTATACTGAAGTCAATGGATATTTCAAGCATGGGAAGGATAAATAGACAAAGAGATTTGATTAGATGAATAGGTGAAGAGGTTTGAATAGACTCCAAAACACACCTGGATGTGAATTAGGTAAAGATCTTTGTAAACAGCAGTTTACATATTAAGGTTAATTTCTTTAAGAGGAGAAGAATGGCATTCCTCACACAGAAGTAAAATTCTGAGGGAAAATTTGGGGCAAAACACTATAATAAGATATTATCATATCTAAAGACATTTTTACCTAAAGTGATCACTATCAAAACATCCTTATACCCAGTGGGAAGAAAGAGAAATTTGCTAGTTTTAGCTGAGGTGTTTTAGATATATCCTTTAAAACCATTTGAACCACTAGAATTGCTTATATATCTCTACTGATTGAAGAGGGATTTAAAAAATATCTCAGCAACCTCTGAGATACCTCAATAAGAACAGTCTGACAACCATTAATGGTAACAAAAATTATTTGCAGAATTGTAATAAAATTTGAATTTGTAATATTTTTTTTTTTCTTCTTCAACCACTTTAATGGTTTCCTTACACAGAGAAAGACTCCTGTGGATGCAATCAGAATTCGGAAAACACTAGTTCTTCCTTAGGAATAGTGGAGGAATTTTTTTTCCAGTGTTTTCTCCAATATCTTTCCTCAGCAGCATGTTTACATTCAGAACAAAAGAAAAATCAAGCTCCGTCTGGGCTTAGTCGAATCATCTATTCACCTTCTAACCCCCAGTTCTCATCTGCTGCTCTCTGGATCTCTCTGTGGTCTCCTGCCAAGAGGAATCACACCACAATTTTAGGATGTGTCAGTGCAGAAATCCTTTGTATAAGCATCTGTTTCCTTCAGCTCTGCTGGCTTCCCTGCCTGGAGCGCTCTAAAAGTGCCTGGTGAGTCAGCTGCCCGGTGGTTCAGTTCCTGCTCCCTCATCGCTAAGGTTCTTATTGCGGATTTCAGTGAGATCACAAATTTAGAGGGACTTAAACCTCTGGAGAGCCATTTGCTCCAAATCTAATAAGAAGGTGTTGATAGACCTTTGGCAGTGCTATTGAAAGACTGGCTCAAGGTTATTACGATTTTTCCCCCCGCTATACTTACAATATGTTTTTTGTGTAGCTGCATTTTTGCTGTTGTGTAATTAACTATGTTTTTTTTATATATATTCTAAAGTAAAATCTAATCCTGTCCTTCTTTGGATGCTTATTGACATTTCCCTCTATTTTGTACTTTTGAGCATTTTTGTGTGCGTGTATGTGTGTGTGCAAGTTGCATCTTCCTTATGTTTGTAAGAATTTCTAGAATTTCCTTCTGAGAAGGAAATATACTTCCGTTCCTCATAAACCTAGTCTTATCTTGATTTTATTACTGTAAATTAATTATGGGAGGCTGATGAGTCATCATGACATCGTGGCTATAGAAAATTACATTTATTCAAATTAATCTTGCATGAGGTTAAGATTCTCTTACACCACATTTTTTCATATCCCTTGATGTTTGAACACTCTTTCGCACGTTATTCCCTGCAGGCTAAAGTGCATTTCTTCGTGACACACTTTAAGAAGAAAAGAGTGCATACATAAGATAAAAGTCATATGTATGCAAGCGTAGATCAGAATGTATATAATAAATTATTACTTTTAATGACTAATTAAAAAGAGACTCTAATAGTTGCACATCTGCGGAGGGGTTTTCTTTCTTTCTCTAAAGCCAGCTGACAAGGCAACTGCATTCTGCCCTGCTGCATTTGTAACTGTCTATCCACTTGCAACTCTCAGTCAGACTACGAGACGTTCCATAAAAATGTCTTTGATTAACCAAAGACATTGCCTCTGTGTTCATCTGGAATCTGTAGAATGTAGCAGGTCATGTAGATGTCACCCGATTAAAAATATAGAAAATGAAATAGTCTAAAATACAGATATTCAACAGAGAACTCATAATTATATCAAAAGAGTGTGTGTGTGTGTGTCTTTTTTTTTAGCCACTGCACATAGTGTTTGAAGAGAAAAATAAACAACACTATACACTTTAAGGGAGTTGTCTGACTGAAATAAGGGGGGGGTTGATGAAGGGGAGGGGAGAGAGCTGTAGACTTTGAAAGCAGCAGTTTTCTTGGAAACATATGATACCACAGAAGGCAGATGCTTTTGTTTGAAAAGCAGCATGTCATGCAGATGAACGCTGGCCTTCACCAAGTGTAATATCTGAAAGGAAAGAGCTGTCAAAAATAATAATCCAACCTCAAAGCCGGTTATGTGATTTTAAAAATATTTGCATGTTGCCACTGCTGTCTCATATTGTGGCATCAGAAGCACATAGAATTTGAATTCATTTAAGGTGTTCGCATCGCTGCGAAAGTGCTGCCTGCTTCCCGTTGCACTGGTAGGCTCCCCGAATGCCAAGTTATTTCCACTTCATGAGCAGATTGCATAATTACATGTTGACTTTCATGAAAGGTGAGTTGGCTGTGCAGTGTGATTAGGTTTTCCAGAGCTGACAAACGCATAGGTGAGGAGACAGACTCATGAGGACCACACTAGTGCAGTTTTTAATAATGAGCAGAAACTCAGGACAATTTTTTTTTAAATGTAATGATGAAACACCACAAATGTGAGATATATATTTGGATGAGTTGGCATGTGATGTTAAACTGAGTGAATGTGAGTGTGGGTAGAATTACTGCATTACTGAATAAGCATGAGGAGGTAGTCCACTAGCAGTGCTTTTTGCCTCACTGGAAAAATTTGATTTTACAGAAATCTTTCATTTTTTTTTCCCATCAGAAAAATACAAGTCAGATATTTTTATTTCAGGCTTGGTATGTAAATAACAGAAAAAAAAAAGTGCTTTGTTAAATAAAACCTTTTTTTTTTCCGACACTTAGTCCAATTTTTATGTTCTACAGACTGGCCACTAGCAGTATTTCTGCTGTCAGAAATACTGTTTCCAATTATTATCGCCTACTATTTCTCCTATTTCTTTTACAATGACTTTCCTAAAGATTTTGTCCTTGAACACTTACCTGGGACTCCAGAGCAAAATTCAGAAAGAGGTTTTTTAGCTTGAATGTGGAACTACAGTAGCCTTGCAAAAGGCCACAATAGTAACTTTCTAATGCTAATGGGAGGAATTCTTGAGGGAAATGCTGAGTGAATGAGCCGAATTACACAAGTGTTAAGTTCTCAGATTTTCATCATCCAATAGTTCCAGACCTTCAAATATCCAAAAGCTAGAAACAAATCTAGCAGTAGGAAGAAAAGTTTTTTAGCCAATACTTCCTTGATTGCTGGTCAGCCTAGTTTGATGAGCATGACTAGCTACCATCTGCAGGGAAAGGACTTAGTGACATGAAGAACACTGACACCGATGGCAGTCTGGCTGCCCAAATACACTTACACTTCTAAAAAAATATCCATATTATGTCCGGGGAATCAGAAGTCTGCAGTCATAGGAAAAAAATCACCCAGTTAGGAGTCTGTAATAGGCTAGAGAAACAGATCTGTCACTTCACAGGACCCAATGAGATCCCAGAAATAAATGAAATGGAAGTGAAACTGACCTGAAATGAAATTCCTAAATATATTTATTTACATATACACATTGTCGACTAATCAAATTACTGGGAAAGTATTGCTCAAATATTAGACAAATGTTGAACTACCAGAATTTCCAGGGAGACATGTTGATTGTGTCAGCACAGAATTCACACTAGAAGGGGGGAAGAAAGAAGACATTGCTATGTTTCAGTTTGGGTGGTTCTCTTTTCAAACTGCCATAAGAGTGGAGCATCTTCTTCTTCTTTTTTTTTTTTTTCTTTTAAATAAAAGCAGTAAAGTAAGACTGTATAAAACTAAATTTGTTATTGGGAATGAGTCTGGGTTAAGTTTTTCTCATTTCTGATTACAAACATGGTTTAAGGGGGAATAATGTGTTTGAGATTCCAAAATATCTTTATATAATAGCACATTTTCTTCAAATTTTTCTCCTACTATGGTTATTGCTTTGTGTGTAGAGGACTGATAGTAAATTACAGATTTGGAATCCTAAAATTTTGGCAGGGCATTTCCACAGGTTGATTTGAAGACCTTCTTTCAATTCTTGGAATCAGATTCATTCCTGATTGGAGATTAGGCATTGCAAGGTGTATATAAAAGTAAGTAATTGATTCGGAGGGGAAATCAGAGGTTAAAATTGCAATTTTCTCCAAAGGAAACCTCCCCTGTTTTGAATTTTTAGTAGCTGTCTGTATTATTAACAACCCTACTTAGATTTGACAGGCAAGTAATAATGTGGTTATTCATCTCAAAGACAGTGGACCAGAATACATTTCTGGCTGTATAAATGCATTTTAAAAACTGAAAGACAAATTTCATTACAATAAATGGGGATTTGGTAAATGTAATCTTTTTTATTATTATTGGTAGATAAATCTTTCTTTTTCTACAACTGCTATTAACATTTTAGAAAGTTTAATAAGTAAAGTAAGCATTTCCCTGTTTACTAGTAACAGCAGTGTTTCAAAGATGACAGCAGGGCATCCACTTCAGAATATAGAATATATAACCCAGTTTAGTTACATAGATCTAGATTTGGTTCAGTGGGCATGCATTACTTTCCTCGAAAAACTTTGCCAAGTCAAAGATGAAGACACAGAAAATGACAAGACCCTGTTCTCAGAAAAAGGTACCAGATTTTTTCCATAGTTTTACGGAGACCTCCGGCTATCCCCTCAGTGTGATTTTCTGAACACTATATATACATACAGGTGTATTCACTGTAGTGATTTCCTCTCCTGGAACAGTTCCTAGAGAATATTTTCCCTATGAGAAGTTGATCCTGAGTTTTTGATAGATAACTCAGATAGATAAGTATTTGGTATACATTCCTCAGTCTCCCTGGGCAGTACTAAATTCTGGTCCTTTGTCTTAAATCTGCAAGATATTCCTTCATCTGAGAAAGCTGAATGGTGAAGGCTTATGCTGTTTTTATGCAGTTCTGCTAGATTAAGCCCATTGTTCACCCCGGTCTATGGAGAAAGTGAAATGGAATTTGCTCCTGTGTTATAACAGGCATAGTGTGATGTACCAGGAGATGTGAATGGCTTCTAACACTTTGGCATTTCATATTAAAAAAAAAAAAATACCGCAGTACATCTGTTGCCATAACCTATTGCTTCACTTCCCATGTTCTTCAAGACCTATTTAGCAGTGAGGGAGAACAGATAGGGAAACTGAATATTAAAGGGCAAAGGAAGCAAAGAACAAAGTTGTTTCAGGCACTTGACTCTCAGGTGGGTACTGACAGAGTCCTGTCCAGCTGACAGGTACTGTTGGAGGGACTCTTTTATTCCAGCCCATCTCAAGCAATAATACTCTCTGAAAATGTGGCATAGCTGAAGCTTTAAGCTTTAGACCTTTTGAATTTACTACTTCAATTCCTTTTGTTACTCGCTTTGTATGACCTTCCTAAGCAATTCTCCAACCAGAAAATCATCTGGATCCCAGACGTTCTATCAAAGACTTTGCATAATTTTCAGGAATACCTTTTGATTTTGTCTTCTTGAGAAGATGTATCATTTATCCAAACTATCCAATTTCACCATTTTTTAAACTTAACACGTTGTAAATATAGGAATAATAAATAAAATAAGCTGTGGCCTCAGTCTTTCCCTGGATTGAGCAGTGTGAAATACTTTGTCATGCAATATCTGTTTCTCTTCCGATATTTTAGATTCCATCCAATTTTTAGTGGTCAAATGTGTACATGAATCAACAGTAGAGACAGTAGGTTCGCTGCATTTGGGAATGTCAACAAGGAGGCTGGAGATAATAAACTATATTTTCATTTCTACAATCTTCCAGATTCAGGCTGGAAGATTTTGATAAGGCTAGTCTGGGAAATAATTTGAATAACTTGAATGGCAGGTCTGGCATATAAATCACAGTGCTTTCCAGAGGTGTGATACTAAGCTCTATTTCCAAGAACATCTCAAAACAGAAACACAGCTACAAACAGCAAAACTTGGCAGCAACAGTACCATATTATTTCTCCTCTCCTCTTTGCAATTCTTTTTCTCTCTGTCCCATCCTGAGCTGTTTCTGACTCTTCAGCTCCTCAGTCAGTGGTGGTATTATATCACATACAACTGCTCTCATTTTGTCTCGTGAGCAGTAATGTTTGGGAACCAAGAAATAAAAATAAGAAACAGCTACAAAGAGTTTTGAAGGGAAACAGAACAATAGAAGAGAACCTTCTGCTCTCTGACCATCCCTTCATCTTGCACATCATAAATCTTTTAACACATATATGCCCATCTTCACACATTCATCCTTTTTATAGTGAATTGGAGAATTTTAGAATGAAAAGCAATCAACCTTGCAATTCTTACAAGCATTTAATTCATACAGATACTACATCTGTATGTCAAAATCTCTCCTGAATTCCTAAAATCAGTTAATCCATAAGTATATACAGACAGAAGGCACAAAACAGAGTTTATACCCTTTAATCCACCTGCTATCAAGTCAATGCACGTCTGTTATCTAACGTAAATTGTTGGCAGCAAAGTTAGAATGAATTTTCTCATCCTGATTAGATGTCAGAGCTGGCTCTGTTTCTAGTAGCATACGCTACTAGAATATATCTGCTCTATAAATTGGAGGAGCTACTATATCAGCCATCATTTCTTAGACTATAAAACTCATGGATTTCTCTATTCATGAGGTCAGAATTACAAGGTGAAATATAAAAAGGATACAAAGATTTCCAATATCTGCTTAACCAGTGGCCCATTATCTTGTACTCTTTATTTTTTAGGCTTCTTAGAGCAAGAGCAATAAACCCCATAAGGATAAGATTTTACTTGCCCATAAACATACAGTCATATCTTTTTGGATATAGACTTATATCATAAAAGACAGTCATGTGCACTATCTAATATAGATTTGTTCTATTTTAAAATGTGAAAGATCTCTGTATCTTCTCCAGTATTCCTAATATTTTGGATATCAAGAGTATCTTGCAATTATATTTACCAGTTAATTGAGTGTTATGTTTAGAATTGCTTCTGTTGAGTAGTGTGCAATATGCTACAATATTTTTTTATTGATTAGTCTCCCTTCTTGTATTATGGGACAAATTATCGAATATCTGCTTTATTGTCGATAGCCCATTCATTGTTTCCATTAAGATTCTTATCCATTACTTATCCCTTCCAAAATTTAAACAATTCAAAAATTTTCAATTTCCCTTTGTGTAAATTTTTCTTCATTGCTTTAATTTGTTTTGTCTTTGATTCCATTCCATTTCTGCTGTATACTTGGAGATCGATTCAAACTTAGTTGCAGAGAAACCAGTTGTGTGTAATGACTTTCATTGGCTGGATTTTTCCCTTGTTTTTTAAAAAGGGTTGAGTTTCTCTCTGTCTGATTCATCAGTATATCTCCCAAGGAATTTATATACACAGTTTTATATAAACTTTTTGAACATCTATCGTCCAAACTCTCTAGATCAGAGATTCCCAGTATGAACTATAATGTAGGCCCTGATACCTTAACTAAACTTGCAGTCTGGAGCTATTTTTGGAGGCTGGTGGCTTTTTTTTTTTTTTTTTTTTAAAGTGTAGTAGTTCAGTGTCACCATGGTAATTCATTGTCATTGGTACCAGGTCAGATATTCCTAAATTCCAAACTTGCCATTAGCGCCAAGAAATATCTCTGTTCTAGACCAAGAAAAGAGGTCAGAGGCTGAATGGCCCTCTGCTGTTCCTATCTGTTTTTGTTTACTTTTGGGGAGCCTAAGATGTTTACATTCCTAGTTTAATCATCCCAAGTTTGTGTGTAGCAGCATGAATTCATAGTATTGTTTTCTTTTGTGTCGTGTCATTACTACTCGCATTTTTGGTGTGTTACTGAAAGAGCTGTAGGGCAATACTAAAATGATTCCTCCAATATCGGCAACATTTCTCCCAGAATAAAGGAAATATAAAGTAATAATAGGAATATGCTTCTATACTGGACCTGATCTATTACTACTACTATGATTTCTTGTCCTATTTTTGTATTTAAACATGGAGTAAGAAAGACTAGAGAAAGAAAATTGCAAAAGTTAGTTTTTCAAAACCTAAATTTCAAAAACTAAAGTTCACCAATAAATAGGTATGTTCCTCCTAAATCACCTAAATAATTCATATGCCTGTATTCATTTAAAAAATCACCTGATAAATTCACCACTAGACTCAGTCCTGCAGATGACTTTATGATATGACTTTTATATTTCAAGAGCTACAAAGAGAAGAAACCTTGTTTTTCTTTTCATCCAGACATTGTTAATTAGACATTTTCTTCAGAGATAGGAAGTTCAGGGCCATTTATTTCTTCTGCAAAGTCACATCCCAGAGAACATTCTGCCCATAAGTCTACGAACTTTTCTCCAGTGCACATTTATTTGAGTGCCAAAAATTCCTGGACCACTCCACCAGAAGAAGATAAACATATTTTATTGACTGAATTGAAGTGCACAAATACTTACAACTCCTCAGCTTTTTAGGTCTAATTCAAAGTTTTTTGTAATACACTTATACCCTTTCATTGACTTATATGACCTTTTGACTAGCTCAAGTTGATTGAGAGGAGAATTATTCTGTGATCAAAACAAATAAGTGTTGTAAAAGTTTCTAAAGTTTCACACTGCCTTCTTAAATAGGAACTCATGTTCAGAATTTATTGGAGAATCCAGTTAAAATCTAAGTTAGTATTATAAAACTAAGAGCTGTAACAGGTTAAAAATACATGTGTTGTTAGAATTTATTGCTATTTTATTTATTTTATTTTTCTTTCTCTGGTTGTGAAATGTCTACAAAATTAAAACTTATAGCATTTGTTTTGAATGGGGAGGTATATTTAGCTGTTTATCTGCTAATGACTGTTTTAGATGTTTCTTACTTCATGTGAGATGAGAGGATTAAATTGTTCGTCATCACTCTGTGAATAGTATATTGGCATTATACCCATTCTTCTGAGAACTGCAAATATCTTAATGTCTGACTCTTCTCTTATTCATACTAAACTCACACTAGTAAGATGTCAGTTCCTTGATTAAACTCTCTTTCAGATTTCCCCTGCACAGATAATAACAGAAGCCCTTCCTGTTCTCCCACCCCTTCACCTTCTTTGCTCTGCTTCCAGAATCAGCAATACGGAAATCAATAGCTAATATTTCATTGCCAGGAAAGGGAACGTGTTAGTAGCAGAACCATGGCAAGGTCATTCTCCCTCTCTCGGGATACCAAACATACACAAACACTTGCCAAAAGGGCGGGCAGAGGACAGTTCTGGACACCACCAGTTTGCTGTGCTACCTGATCACAGTGTATATGTCAACACACAAATCACGGTCTGTGATGTAAAAACACACATGTGTGTATTCATGAACTTATCACAACCTGTTTTTTGACACTTTTCTGATTAACGTTGACATTCTCAATGTCCCTGCTTGAGCAGGGGGGTTGGACTAGAGGTCTTTTCCAGCCTCAACCATTCTGTGGTTGTGTGTGTGATTTCAGATGATAATATTTAATGCTTATTCTCTTGTAATGTTTGATTGTAATATTTTGTTTAAAAAACATTCTTGCCTGGAAGATGAGATTTTTTGGATATATCACATATAAGATAGAGACGTATAGGTCTATAGATTCAGGTCCTCTAAATGTATTTGCTGGACTACTTTCTATATATCTGTATCTTTCACAGCAGGGTATGTACAGAAAGTCTTAGCATGATTCACGTACTTCCTCTACAGACCTTAATTCAACATTGGAGTCCATATAACACAACTAAGATCAATTCTCCTTCTCCTTTCCTGTTTGTGTAACAGGTAAGTAATGTGCAGGAGACTCTAGCTCAACCTCTCCCTGACCTGATTTGCAA
The DNA here is from genome assembly GCF_059628265.1 of Tinamus guttatus. Taxonomy (NCBI): domain Eukaryota; kingdom Metazoa; phylum Chordata; class Aves; order Tinamiformes; family Tinamidae; genus Tinamus; species Tinamus guttatus. The sequence goes on along the minus strand of NW_028288964.1, from coordinate 730,608 downwards.
AGTAAATTTGAATGGCAGCATCCCAATTCCTGCAAGACTTCTGTAAGTAGTGAGATATATAAACAGTCTCTCCTATCTTCATTGTCTCCTATCTTCTTTCCCTTGCTAGTCCAGCACATATTTAAAATAATAATAAGAAGAATAAAAAAGAGTGAAGTTGACAGTTATAGCACAGTATAAAAAAAAAGCAGAGAAGCTTACAGATAAATAGCTAGAGCATTTCCATAACTAAAATATTCAAGCCCCAACAGGTAGAAGGTGACTTGAAATCAGTTCCAGATTCAGTAGAACATATGTTTCCTCTTGATAGTTGCATGGGACACAGTTTGGGTTTGTCTATCGCTTTTTTTTTTTTTTTTTTTGCATATATATATGAACTCCTTCACTCACGTCTTGGAACTACTCAGATAAAATCTTGTTTTAGTGTAGATGTCATTTAACCATATTAGTGCAAAAATGACGACAAACTATCAAGCCAGTTGCTCAGTTGGGCTTATAAGCCTGACACAGTTTCATTATAATTTAGCTATGTGGCTTTAGATCAAAGCTCTCTTGCAGTTCAATGTTTCAAAGTATGAGCAGAATGAAATGAATGTATCTGCGAAGGATCGTGCAAATGGAGCTTATGGATATTAATTCCAAGAACAGTTAATTTCAAGAACAGTTAATTCCAAGAACAGTTTAACTTCTGTAGAGACTTCTATCCTTTTCCCATTTACATCACTCCTATTTAATAAAAAAATATAAATAAATAAATAAATAAATAAATAAGCTGTTCTCAGCATTATTGGATCCTCAGCACTGGATCCATGGAAAGAGATTTGTTATCTTATGTTCTATATGGCTAGAAAAAACTTGGACTCTTCCCTGTGGCTCTTGGGATAAAACAGTAGCGAGTATCGTTATTATAATGCTGGCAGGGGCTTGGGACTCTGCTCTACCAGAAACACACAGAATCACAGAATGGTTGAGGTTGGAAGGAAGCTCTAGACAACATCAATCTAGTCCAACCCCCTGCTCCAGCAGGGACACCCAGAGCACGTGGCACAGGGTCACATCCAGGCAGGTTTGGAAGATCTCCAGAGAAGGAGACTCCACAACCTCCCTGGGCAGCCTGTTCCAGGGCTCTGTCACCCTCACAGGAAAGAAGTTCTTCCTCACATGGAGATGGAACTTCCTGTGTTTTCACTTGTACCCGTTACCCCTTGTCCTGTCACTGGCCACCACTGAGAAGAGTTTGGCCTCATCCTCCCTACACTTTCCCCTTAGGTATTTGTACATATTGATAAGATCCCCTCTCAATCTACACTTCTCCAGGCGAAACAGGCCCAGCTCTCTTAGTCTTTACAGACAGATGCTCCAATCCACTTCTCCTGTAAGCTTGGACAAACCCATTCTTACCCTCTTTTCATTTTTTATTTTGCAAAACCAAAAAAAAAATAGTTACTTAGCTTACAGAGATATCTTTTACCTATCTTAAGAGACTGTAGAGATTTCAAAGGCTCTAGATGTACATAAGAACAATAGATTAAAATCAAAAATTCATCCCTGTGCTAGGAGCAAATACTTCCTGCAGAAGATTTGGAAAAACAGATGAACTTCTCTGTGAACACTTCCAAATTTCTATTTTTATCAATGTCTTTCATCTCAACTGACAGGATAATTCATCATAATTAAAAAGATAACCTAGGTTAGCGAGGCTTGCACTACAATGGAGTTGTGAAATTAATTTTCAGATGGCCTTTGTATATACAGCAGAGACTTCAATGCTTATGAGAGAAAATGCCTCCATTGAACACAAGCATTGATAATGACACACTGGTCTTTTTTATTATTTCTTTTTCTGACTAAATAAGAAATCTGACCAAATAAACTACAGATCAGCTTCTCCACTGTATAATTTTGACCATGCTGTCAAACAAGTGACTATTGCAAACAGTTACAAAAATACTCATATTTCATGGAAGCATGTGTATGTTTCTAAAAATGTTAGTAAACACTTATGATTGCACTCAAGAGGTAAAAGTAGAAATTAGAAATAAATGTATGCATGCAGACTTCCTTTGTACCTGCAGCTGGCTTTGTATTTAAAGCAGAATATTTTAAAAAGTGTCCTGTTGTTTTCAGAGCAGTTTTTAGAGCTCCAGAATTGGGACTGCAGCATCTACAAATGCTCTACTCATCCCATGTTCTCTTTATAATTAATGCAGAGAAGCAGGCATTTTTAAGGCACAATTCATCTGACTTGTTTAAGACATCCACTTTAGGATGTGATGAATCATACTTTAGACTCCATTGACAGTTTTAATGAAAATTTCTTAACACTAAAGGATGCTGATGGTGACTGACTTAGACAAATTGAGCCCAATATGCCTAATATGGTAGAATTATAAGATATGGCTTTCCATTCCTAATTTTGCAAAGGCTTGCCATCTGCATATGAGCAATTATATTTTTAAGAGTAAAGACTCTGCAAATTAAGTCACTTGGATTCTAGAGGCTAGTGACCTTGACTACTCAGTGAAAAATAAACAGATTTTTAAGCATCAGATTGTTTTTTTTTAAGCAAACAACAATGCCATTCAGTTTTGATAACACTGGTTTTAATCTCCCAGCATGTCAGGTGCTCCACATGTAAAATGAAAATCATAATATTAATCTTATTGTGCACTGGTTTGCCTGTATTCATTCAGGTTTATAATGTGAGGTTACGGGTTAATCTTCAGCTTCATGCTTTGATCAACTCAAAAGGATACAGATGCTAAATAAATATGACTTTATTAGCTATGTTATTCCTCTTTGCATCTACTTGTAACTGAGATTCATATATTACTGTCTTCTCAGACATTTTAATTGCAGTTTGAATTTGCTCCTAGATCCATTTCTTCTTTCTAACTGAATAGGATGTGGCCGTTGTTGTGTTTTAAACTCCCTGAATTTTCACTTCTGTACATCATTGATTCAGAGCATATCCTATAATGCCCTTCTTTGCTCTGCATATAATGTGGAAGACATTAGCCTTCCATATGTTATTAAAGATTCAGCATCACGAGCTACCATTATATTAATTTTAAAACATTTTTTTTATCAACAGATGAACAATCACAATGATTAAAAAAGCTTCTCCTCTCAAGGACTTGCACAGTATTTTGTATTCTCTGGCATGTTGATTAGTTATGTTGATTGAAAATGAGTGAAAAACAGAGACAACATTAGTCAGTTTAGTTAGCTGCTACTTACATTAATGAAAATATCTGGCTACATGCCCATTAAGAACACTTGGAAGATCAGAGGTCGAAAAGTGATCCCTCTGCTTCTCATTGCTGACAATTTGGAACCGCGCATGTTCACAGATGCTGAGTTTGTGACAAACGGTTGCTGAAGCATGCGCAGCCTCCCCACGGACACGCTGCTGCCCGGGAACGCTGTCCAGAGCGGAGCTCCCGTCAGAGCAGGGCAGTCACGCTCAGCTGGTGGCTTGCGTGGCACCCTCGGAAAGTTGGCACAGCAGGTGCTTTGGCAGCAGCAGTATTTATCAGGGAGAGCAGCGAGCAGCAGCTCCATTACTGCCACTACTAACAACACATGTCTTTCTTTCACTGCCAGAGAGACGCGGATGGAAATAAAGGAGAGCACATAGTGGATTTTCTAAAGGACAGCTTTGTTTTTTCTTCACAGTTTGTTTATTTAAAGTGTCACCTCAGAATGGCTTTTAGGATGCAAAAGAGAATTTCTTGTAATTACTATTTTTCTTTTTTAATTTCAGTGTAAGTCAAGGAGCTTCACACTGAATAAAAAATGCCCATTGTCTGCAATGTGTAGAGTTAATAAAAAGCAATAGTGGCCCATGGCAGGAGAGAAATAAGTATTCCCATGATCCCTATTTCACATTTGGAATTGCAAGGGTAAGAGCAGTAAAGTGATTTGCCCAAAGTGAAGTAAATAGTGCCAGGAAATGGATCCAGATCTCATGAGTCATAGCCCAGTGCCTTAATCAGCTGACCATGTTTCCAAGCATTTGGAATCAGCTGGCCTGATTTACTGGCAAAGCCTTAAAAAAAGTGACATTTTCGCACTACCAAAAGTCAATGACCTAAAAAATGAGGGGAAAAAAAGGAATAACTTTCTTCTTCTTCTTCTTCTTCTTCTTCCTCTTCTTTCTCCTTTTCTTTTGTCGCCTGAACAAATATCCCACCTGAGTAATCCAATACAAATGCTGCAGAAAATGGATAGTAATAGAAACTCATTTACAAGTAGCACAGTATCCACTGCAGCACTGCTGCAAGACTCAAGTGACACTGATTTGCCATAAGGAACTGTGCATTAGAATGTAAGACAAGGATCTTATCACTGAGAAAACATCTGCGGCTTGTCAGCTGCTATGTAGACACGGGAAATGGCTAAGAAAGAGAATGAAGAGGTTTGCTTGTGATTTCTAGGCTTCTCAGTATCCACTCTCTTTTTCATAGTGCTTACCTCTACCTGAACAAAGAAAGCAGATTTGGACCTGACTTTATTCTAATTCTCTGGAACGGACTTGAAGCTATGGCAGAATATATACCAAATTCTCCCTGATCACTAATCACTAATTATGGTAGTTAACACTCAGAATTGGTGAGAATGGAATTTAAAGGTAATTATAAACATTTTACTTATATTTTCAATCTGAACTTCCCATACTTCATGTTCATAATTTTTATTCTGGTCCATCACATTTTTAATCATCTCTGAATATACACAGGTAGATTGAAATATATTATTCTGCTGAGGTAGGCTTTGGATAATTGGTACAATAATGTTACCAGTTCCTTACTCTTCAGAGTTAATGCAGTTAAAGTGCCGGGTTACTGAAAAAGTCAGTGCACATAAAGTCAGTTTAAACACAGAGATCTGCTGAATTAGCATTAGAAAATTCAGTGTTTTGTTTTCCCTGATTTCTCAGTATAAAAATGGGTATTTCATTTAACTGTGCAAAACAAGCTGAATGATGTTATTCAGTGCTTAAAATGAGTAGAGCTATTTAATTAATAAGCAGTTTTCCTTTAAAATCCAAGTTCACATTGTGTGGACTTTTTTTTTTTTTAAGATGGTTCCTTTAATACAGTAGTCCAACAGTAACATCAAAGAGAGGCGATGAAGAAACACTTAAACAAAGCCTCTGCAATCCTCACTTCATTCCACCCATTCTTGTCCCTTTACACAGCAGTAGCAAGCAGTCCAGCCTCAAGAAGGGCTCCTGCCTGGGGAGGAATCTCACATTACACATATCACTGATCTGTAGTATGGATGCATTGCAGGCTTAATCATTAAATCTAATAATTCCTTATTTACTTGGTGACATCCATAGGCCTCTATTTTTTTGTATTTCATGATACCTATTCCTGCTACTCTTCACTTCCAATGTAGATTCATGGTATTGGCAGATAGAAAGGATGAAAACCTTTTTTTTGTTTTGTTTTGTTTTATTATTCTGTTGATAAATAACCAGTGAACTAAAAAAGGCAAACACTTGCAACACAAATATTTCATTGTCTCTCACTTTAATCTTCCTAATGTATTTACTACTACTAGAGCATCTGCCATGCTTCATTTCTCAACTGCAGCATTCAGGTCCTGGGGTAAGCTCCCTCTTCCAAGATCCTGCTGAAATCTTAACATAACATAGAAAGCCCACACAACAGCAAACCAGATAACATGAATGGAAAAACTAATTACTTCCCCAGCTGTACCTATGGTGATTGTTAGATACAGCTCCTGTAGAAAAGGAGTCATCAGCTTAGAGAGGCTATTTATTTATTCATTTATTTACTCTTAATTACAGGGAAGTTTTCTCCAGCAGGGAGCTATCAGGCCAGATGATTACCAATATCCCCGCTTTTCAAGCAAATTTGTACATACCATGTACAACCTTTTATGCATGTAGTTTCATAAAGTGCAGATGGTAATACTTCATCTAGCTGTTGGTGTTTCAAGGAAAACTCAGAGCATTTTCAGTGTTTTTAGGAAACAATGTGATGAGAGAATGATGATTTCAATGTAAAAACAAATCCCAAAGCTTGACTAGAAAGAGCTTTGGTTAATTTTGCACATACCTATCATAATAAGGGGGAGAGGAACTAGAAAATGTTCTATTTCAGCCAAGAGAAAGGCTTTCTTAATAAATTTTGAATGACTGAAAGTCCAGTAGAATAAAACATTATGAAGTACAATACAGACCAAGCTGGAGTTGCTTCCAGTAAAAAGAACTTCAGATCCATTTGTGATAGAAGAGAATGGAATAATAACCCCATGTCATCCGTCTACATCAAGCTAGGCTTTCCTGGGAAGTTAAAAAAAAAAAAAAAAAGTAGAAAAAAAGTAAGGAAGATCATTATTACACGGGTATTATCTTGCACTTTATGGTAACATGTGAGAGATTGCAAAGACAAGAGACTCAAAAGCCATGTTCATGTAATCCTGAATTAGTAGACAGATCAAATTTACACCTAAAAAGTATGCTTCTCTGATAGCAGTAAAAAAGGGCATTGTGAATTAGTATGAATATTAAGCACAGCAAGATAAAAACACATCTCATTCCTGAGCACAAAAATATCATTGTCTAATTTCCTCTGAAATGCCTCATAGATGTTCCCTTTATTCAGTATTTTGAAAGAAAAATGAATTAAATTACACTTCTCAGTACCATAGTTACGCAATTCAATGGGGGATGAAATGTCGTGATTTAATAAATAGGATAAAGATTAGTAAAATAATCTAATCACTGCCGTCTTTTATTTTTAGGCCATCACTGGGGATGGAAAGGAGCAGGAGAGGAAAATTAATTTAGGGTTTTGTGCAGATATGGGTCAGTAGCCCACAGCTTTCCTGTGCTTTATAAGTGATAAGAGTAGAGAGAAGATCACTAAGAATGAGACAGTGATTATAAATATAATGCATGTTTCCTTAAGCAAACAACAGCAGGAGCAAATTTATCGATGCAAGTGACATGGACAGGTCTGCTCTGCTCCTCAAAAAACACGTAGGGCATTTCTAAAGTGTCCTTTGCAGAACTAGTCCCGAGTGGTGCTTGACTTGGATTTTCTGAAAACCCTGTGTTGCAAGTGCTTTTGTGTAATCTAGTGGGACTGTCCTCATCTGGCCTATATTCTTCAGAGTGATTTCTTGCGGATACTGCTGGGGAGAGATGCAAGCTGAACACAGGATGATTTCAAGAGTTAGGTATGTCCTAGATTTCTAAGCATTCCTTAAATTCTGTAAGTTCAAGCTAAGATATGCAAAAATGTAGAAAGGAAGGTGAATATGAAGGGACTGATAGAATAAGAGTGTTCGCTATATTGTGAATAAGCAGGCAGTGGTTGCGTGCTGAAAAGTGGATTCATATTCATCCTCCCATTAAAGCTAGAGCTCTCCTAACGAGCCTGATCCCCTCTGAGGTCTATCAGGCAAATGCAAGTTACAGTAGGTATGGAAAAGTAAGGCTCTGTCTCACTTCATATTATTTAGCCTCTAGTCTAAAGATTAAAGGTACCTTCTGGGTTAATTTCAGTCCTAACAAGGTAACCACACAACACAATAATGCTTTGTCTTTGTCACCTGCCAGTGATGACAAGGACTCAGGAGGGCAGGATGCTGAGTCATAAAGGATACCTAAGTACATCTAAGAGCAAATCCAGCTCTTAAGAGGAAAAGTAAGCTGGACAGAGAAGAAAAAAAAATATCATAGTTTGAAATTCTAGTGAAAAAAAAGGTGTCAGGGAACACGAATTCCCTAAATTTAGGGTAAGGATGGTTTCTGTCCCAAATAATATCTACAATTTATCTTAGGAGATACTGGCAGAATTCTGCAGGCACAGTTTCAGTACTGGGTTGGAAAAGTTGTATTATTTATTAGTTATATATATTGTTATTTCTTAACGTTCATCATGACCAGACCTAGCTACATGTAAGGCATGCAGTTGCCTGAGGCAACAAGCTATGCAACAGTTTGGAAGAAGAACAAGGAAGAGGAGAGGTGAACAGCCATGACACCACTGACACTTTTGCCTAAACTAGAGGGCTTAAAATACAGGAGCCCTGCCATTGGTGTGATAGAAAGGAAGGTTTCTGAAGCAGAGGAGAGAGAATAAGGAACAGCAGTAACTGACCACACTTTCCTGGCTCTCCTGTCCATTTCCTCACCACTTTTTCCTCTGATTCCTCCTTCCCATCACCTTTCACCAGAAGCCATGCTAGACTCCAGTCCCTCATCTTCAAGGTGGCAAAATTCACTTTAGCCCACAATGCTCTGAGAGCCTCCAGGCAGCTCAAGTTCATTCATTTGATATTTAAAAGCTCTGACAATCATCTGACGTTGTCAGAGCATGTGCAGATGAGTAGTAGCCCTGAGGCAGCCTGAGACAACGCTTGCTGAGCCTCAGAGGCTGTTTATCCTGAAAACACAGAACTGCTCCATGGAAATCTAGCACTGTTCCTGGCATCACATGACCACTATGTCAGTGCTGCTGCTTTTTTCCTGTTTAATCTGCCGTACTTAAGTCATTTATTGAATAAAAGTTTCTGAACAGGGATGATGGTGATATTTCCTATGATTTGTGTTATACTGCCTAGGCAGATTCTGTGGCTTTGTGAGATGTGGGACCAAGGAAAGTGAAAACTTTCATAATTAGCCACCAGTAAGTATTAATGATTTGTCTGATTTCTGTATGCTGGCATTTAAATGGACTGGAGGTTATTTCTATGGACTTGGGCATAATCTTCATGCTAATCAGACAGACCTTGTGGGAACATTTCAATTGGACTCCCATCTCCCCTCTCCACTCCAGCCTAACCCACAGTATGTTGCAGGCTCTCCATTTGAAGGGGTTTACTGCTTGCTGTTCAGCTAAGCATATAAAGGGTTTTATCTTTCCGCCATCCCACCCTGAGACTCTGCATAGCTGTTAGAAACCCTGGGAAGGGAAAAGAAAGGAAGATACTTCCTCTTGAGTCATCTAGGAATTTTGGGAGAGGAGATACCTCTCACATTCCCTCCCACAGAACAGTCCTTTCAAATGTGTGTGTACTTGAGGTGCAGCTGAGCTTTTGAATGTGCAATATTTATTTAATAACAATTCTGCAAGCCCCTCCCCAGGACTCCTAGAAGGGCTATTATCCTCAGGAACTTTGGGCATATTTCAGGAAGATGTCCGCTGATTCCAATCTTTGGACATTCACAGTAAGAGTTAGGAATGAAAATATTCTCTCCTTTTAGATCAATCATCTGGGCCAAATACCTGGGAAACCTAGCTGGAATGGATGCTGGTGGGAGGTCCTGTGAGGTAATAGCGGCAGATAGTCCACCAACCCAGTAGGCAGAGAGCACTCGGGCCTTGGACTCTGAGGCCCTGAAAGCCTAACCCCAGCTGTGCTGCAGACCCGTGTGTTTCTCAAAGAACTGGTCAAGCGGCCAAGGCCCTGCCTGAGCATGTGGCTCCAGATATTGGAGAAGATCTGAGTGCTCCAGTGCAAGGTCCTGCACTTTCCTCAGAGGCCAGGGAACCCATCCAGGGAGGCAGTGCTCCAGGCTTCCCTTCTGCGCAGCTTGTTTTCCTTTGAGTCTTCAGCCTAAAACAATAGAGGACTTTCCAACACTGAAGGGGAGTTTTCAGTACTCTGAGCTTAGTCATTTCTGATTACTCAAAGTAAGAAAATGTGAAAAAGTTCCGATTTATAAAGTTGCTGGCTGGTAGTCCAACCAATATTTATATATCTGTTCTCACAAAGTAGTGAACTTCTGAACAGCAGGGATGTTGCATCCTTAGGAAAAAAAAACATAATACTTGAGAAAAATTGTTCAAAATAGCATTGTAAATTGCTTTCAACATAACAGAATTTGCAGTGGACATTAATGCTTCCATAGCAACACAGAATGCTGCTCTATTTTCATTTGGTTTTCTTGGATATTAAAGGAAAACCCTTTGAATAGTTCTAGCATTAAGGATTATATCGTAGCTACTGCTCCTGCACATCTGCCTAAAGGAACAAGAACACTATTCCACAGGCTATACTGACTTTAGCTTTGAATATATAAGTACGTTTAACAACTACTGTTTTTACTAATACTAAGGATTCTAGTTTACTTTAGCTATCTTTCAGGGCTCAGGGATTCAGTTAAAGAATAAACTTCCTAAGCTGAAAAATAGCACTGATATTTGTTAGGTAAATAAGAAATGCATACCAATACATGTATTCAGATCTTACTGACATCTGATTTGACTCAATGCTCTGTTGTTGAAAAAGCACCATTGGTTGACTGGATTAGAGTATGGAAAAGTATTTTAGGCTTTTTATCATCTTGGAATTCTTTTTTATGGGGATTTTTTTCAATTTCATTTTATGGATTTCATTGTCCACTTTATTATTATTATTACTATTATGTTTATATTATATTACAAAATCAAGAGTAGTGGTAGTGTGCTGCATACTGACATGTAATAACGTGACACATATAACAACCTGACACATATAATAATTAAAATGATTAAATATTCCCTATTCTGAAAATTTTCATAAATTTTTCTAGCCCTAAGTTTTGAATCCATTTTCCCAAGTGGAAATTCAAAAGTGATAAAACAGAGCTAATCCTTCTCCTTCTAAGACTGTAGAAGCAAAAGCACTACCCACAGTCACAGAAATCATCAGGTGAAGCCAGATTATCATATTATAGCTTGCCTGACTTCCTAGAGTATGTCAAAGCAAGACTGGAACAGCTGATTCGGGGGTGTCAGAAACAGATTTTTTTTCATATCAATGTCTTATCACATGACTACTTCAAAGCACATGTCCTAAAACAATAGCAGTCTTTCTAAGCTATCCGTTCTTGAATCAGATGATAGTTGTCTGATCTAAACATATTGAACCAAAATAGCTCATGTTTTCCTCCTTAAGAATATCACATGTTTTTTAAGAGGCGCTAAGAACTGTAGATGTGGAAAGTAGCTAAATGCAACAAATTGAGGGGATTGTGTAAATTGAGTCAATATTCAAATGTAATGCTTAAACTAGTTTGCTTATAATTTCTCTTGTGAGAGTAACAAAAATCAGTACAACAATACTTATTTTAATATTAATTTTTAATTATAGCACTTGTGTTTTCTCTCATATCTAGAGTGGAAAAGTGTGCATGTGCTGATTAAAGAAAATGTGCTTAAAGAAGGCGAAATGCTACTGTAACAAAACCAGGCAATGTTTTAGCACTGGAAAGTCAAAAAAATAAAGGCAAAGCCAGGTAGACTGAGGAAAGGCTTCCCCATCTCTTAAACCTTCCCTTTTTCCCAAGTTATGAAATATGACTTAATAATGATCACAAATTGATTCATTTTCCAAGTGCACGGGCAAAGTAAAGCCACATTACTTATTGGTCTAACTGCACAGACAACAAAAATACGCACAGCTAATGTGGTAACTACATGAGTTAGGAAAGAAATCTACATTAATAACAAAAGAAAGTGCAACCTATATCCAAAAGAGTGGGAAGTGCATTCAGGATATTTGGTTTTGCAATACCCGCTGTAGTGGAAACAAGTTTCTAATTTGCTATTATGCACTATTACATTAGAAATTATAAATATTACTTAATGCTTACACTTTACGTAGAACTATATAACACTGAAATGCACATAGAAAATAAGATATGCATAAATGCAAACAAAATTCAGCTAAAACTCTGACTATTTCACCCTGTTGGAATTCTTCAAGGCTTGTTCTCCTAAAATAATCCATGAAAACATACGTAACTCCTTTTGCTTCGATTTTCCTGCTTTTCTAGTCAGGCTTAATCATGTAAGTAAACCACTGGTGCATAAGCATCTAGGGTTTAACAGTTTCTCTTTTACAAATAGTTATAGTTTTACAGAGTTAATGTGGTCCAGCCAGTGTGGTCCATTATAGCTGATAATAAAGCTATAGTGCCATTCACTGTCACATAGTCCATAGATAGTTCCGTGCAACATAAAGCAGTGTTAAAATACCTTTTTCTTCCTGCATAGGTGTCCTCCCCCACTCCATGCTTGTTTAGAATACATTTTTACAGCAGAGCTTCAAGCTCTACAGAGCAATGTGCAATGATTTCCCTTGGAAATACAGACACAAGAGTAACTGCAATGAAGGCAGTATGGCAGTGAGAGAAGAGGTCTGGACCATCTGGGTGAAAATATGTGACTTCTTTGAAAAAATTTTAGAATAAAGAAATTGACATAGATCTGGAAGTGAAAAGCTCTGAATTCAAAGGAAAATTTTGTCACTCATTTGCTGACGTTAGTCACGACACTGATGACTGATTTTCAGAGCAATGTGGTGCCCACCTGTTCTTTGTAGTTAGGCAGCTAGGTAGCTGATCTGAAACTTGATTTTCCATCTGAGGATGATGTGCAAGCAGCATCTATTTAATAATTGGATTAGACAATAATGGGTTCTTCAGTTATCTTTGCCTCACACAAATCATTTAGAAAAATTGTTAAATTGTTAGCATGATCATTATAGCACCACTTTCCTCCTCTTTTGGCAGTACTTTTCCTGATCATATCAATATAATAATAATAATAATAACTAAAATAGATAAATAAATAAATAAATAGAGAAATTGGGGGGCATTTGTTACATGGAATATTCAGTCAACTATATATAAAGTTTATCTGCTTGTTGCTTGTGGTGTTTACAGATAAATTGAAAACAACAAAAAAAGAATTACTACTATAGGCAAATGAAGGTATAAGTCCTGCAGTACTGAAACAAACAGTAGGCTTTTGTGTCTCATTGGAAAGGTAAAGGAGAGTAGGTTTGTTGCTAAAACAATAAAAGCTTGTCTTATCCCTCTTCTGTTTTATATGAGCTGTTATTGCACTGAAACTCATCTGGCATTTGCCAGGTGATAAAAAGGGCAAAACAAACTGTTCTTTACTGGAAACTGTGAAACTTTGATGTCATAACTGATATGGAGTACGCTTGCTAGGTGGGATAGGCTCAGAGTCCTTCCAAATGCAAGCCGAATCTAGAATTTACATAAAAAACAAAAGTGTTAATTCAGTATCGCTTAAAATATTAAGCTGGATTCTGACATAATTAATTCTGAAGTAAGTTTTAAAAACGCAAGTGAAAGATAGTGGAATTGCAGTATGGTTTATGCCCCTGAAAAACAAGGAGTGCCTGGAAAGGATCGGAAAAAATGAATATAGCACCAAAATCTGAGAACCCACTGACAGCTGGAAATGGAGGCCAATATTTTTCAATATGAAAAATATCCTTGTGCAAATTAACAAGTTGCCACAAAGCAAAACACTTCATGACAACAATTCATGCACTAGGAATGTCATGGCACTTAGTCACTCTTTACTGCCATGCTTTCGATTTGCCCCTAAATTGCCCTTCTTATCTCTATCATATTTTCTTCTCATCGAATTCCCTTGTGTTATCTCTAAGGAGGCACTGGTCAGAGCGATAACTCAGCAGTGGCAAACTTTTTGTAATTGAGTGAATGGAGTGTGTCCTCACTCATTCCTTCTGTTCCTGGCATGTCTGGTATAAGCTTCCAGAGCAGAAGGAAAGACTGTCTGGGTTAAAATGAAGCTACTTTGAAAATAAAGTACGACAGGTGAGAGAAAAAATGACGAAAAGCCAGAACTATTGTTTTGCAATCCTGTTCTCTAGCACTAAGCAAAACAGTTGATCCAAACAGGAAGGAAAATCCTCTGTTTTGGGAGATACATGGTAAGTGTGTCTGAATCTATAACCTTAAACACATAAGTAAGTCAAGGATCAAATTGTTGTCCCAAAGTCAAAATAATTAAATCCCACCTCTGTTGAAGGCAGATTTTAATTTATCAGGAATATTATGCCTCAGTAGAATCTCTGAAGGTCTATGTTATTTAAGCAAGTTGAACTGCAGCAGGTGAAAGTAGAAAATCCTTTAATAAGGCAGTGTAAGGAGGATTTGGGGGACCTTTGTAAAATTTTGGTTGCCACTGAAAATTGCAGAATTTCAATAGTCCAAGTGAAAAATCACATGATGAACATCTTACTTGAGGGAGTTCCCTGTGCCAAATATCAAAGGATCTCTGAAAATAAGCATTCTATAGTCGAGTTTTAGTGAGTAGTAAACCATTACAAAACACCATTTCCTTTCTTCTGTTTCTCTAGCAGGGTATGTGTGTGGAAATCCACCTTTCAGACTTTTAGCTAAATGTATCTAGGCACATGCTGCTCACAAAACAGCAAAAAAATGGAGGAGACATTGTAGAAGTGAGAATACAGCTGAGAATGCAGGTGTTGAGAATGTAAAGATATAAAAAAGAGAAATATAAACAAGGAGTTCTCAATCCTGAATTTTCTATGTCCCTAAAGTCAGCTACAAACTTCTACATTCTCATGAAGGCTGGGGAGGAAAGCCTGTGCAAGCTAAGTAGACTACCTGGAGATACATATCTATCTGCTGGATCTCCTATATCATTCAGTGTAAAAGCTGTGCTTAGGAAAGGAAAGGATGCAAGTGGATAATCTAGTATTTGCTAACTTTTCTGCTTGCATCTTCAACTGAATTAATAATTTTTAAGGAAGATTTTTGCATGTTGTTTAATTTTTTAATTCTAATGTTCTGTAAAGATCAGTTACCCATTGTACAAGGTGCTGGGTGGACAGATGACATACACTTCTAATGGTGAAAACATTTCAGTCTAAGACAAAACTTAGTCCTGTTTAAGAGCAGAAAATTCAAATGCTGCTTATGAACTTATTATACTAAATAATCTGATTTAGTATGCACATGTTCTTTTAATAGAGCACCCAGCAGCTGAACTCATGATCAAACTTGTGAGTTCCCTTCCCCATATACTCAGAAATCTTTTCTGCGATATATGATATTAAAACTAAAACAAAATCTTTCCACACCCTACAGAAAAATATGATGACTGATTATGGGAACTGCCCATTGCTGAGCTGCAACTGAGTAAATACATCAAATGAGTATCAGAAAACAAGAGACATGCCAGAATGTGAAAAACAGATACCTGCCCATAAGTGT
The DNA here is from genome assembly GCF_059628265.1 of Tinamus guttatus. Lineage (NCBI taxonomy): Eukaryota > Metazoa > Chordata > Aves > Tinamiformes > Tinamidae > Tinamus > Tinamus guttatus. Next base: position 715,556 of record NW_028288964.1, on the reverse strand, counting down.
GATAAATCATCTTACCCAATTTCTTTAGCTATGTAGCAATATCCCTATGTGAAAGGAATTGTAGCAGCCTGTTTGCTCCTTGAGAAATTATGGAATGAATTTATAGTTCCTGTTATGGCCAAGAACTTTTCATGATCAGTATGCGAGGCTCTGCTTCTTTCTAACCTTTCCTTGATATTCTGGGGAGTTTTTAGAGAAAACTTTTCCTCTCAGCTATGCCCAGTGGATCTTTCTTGCATCCATCTGCATACATCAATCTGTATTCATAGACGTTGCATTGTGCAGTATCCATACAGAAGTCCTATGGATAGTTATATGTTCTCCTGAATCTCCAAGCACAGCGGGAGAATATTACTCTTAAATTATTGATGCTTGGCTGCTCTAAAAATGCAATGCAAATACTCCTGGAAGTCTTATTTGTGCATAGTGAATATGAGGATTTTTTCAGCTTTGCTTAGCCATATTTAAATTGCTAGAAAAATCTAACATTTGGCTCTTTCTGCTACCAAAGCTTCTCCCTCTTGATCCCTAGAAGTATAATCACCCTACAGGAGAAAGAAAAGCAGCTCAAAAAATGCCATAGAAATATAACATCTTGCAAACCAGAAGCACAAAAGATCTTTACTTATCAGTGAAGAAAAGGGCAAAAATAGCAAAAAGAGCTGAAACCATAAACAGGAGGAAGCAAAGATCAATTCTGAACAACATCCCTTCAAGGATGGGGAAATGAAAAATGAAAAAAAAAATAGATAGTGCTTCTGGCGTATATGCATTCAACTAAATCTACTTGTCTTACCTTTCTTTATCAGTTACATTTCTCATTCATTTTACTCATTAACCATTAAGAGAGATTCAGAAAGGTCTAGGCTGGTTCATGGGCTCTAACAAATGTCCTCCAATACAGACTTGATTTAATAAGCAGACAAGCTTTATGATTTAGCTGTAATGGACTTCCTATTTGAAATAATACCCTCTCATTCTATCTTGTTGCCAAAATAATCCACGTGCCCAATTCTGACTGTTTTTCTAGTACTTTGAACATTATGATGTGCCTTTCCACTAAATTTAATATTTCTTTTCACAGTATTAGGCATCTCAAATGCAACCTGATGAAGAAAGCACTGTTTTAGAAGGCAAGTATTAGCTATTAGGCAGAGAAATTGTTTGACTAATCCCTAGGGCTATAGCTGAAATAACTGGAAATGGTGAAGATGAAATAGATAACTGAGAATTCTAATCCATACTATAAGAAAGCGGGTTTGAAAAAAATTGACTGAGCAATAGCCCTTCATGACTGACTGGTAAGATGTTTTGATTCTCTGTGGCAGATACGGGTTGCATAATCCCTATGTGCCAAGTGCGAAGAAAGTTCTCCTTGGCAATGTAGTAAAAAGACTGAACAGCCTTATCATTAGCAACTCCCAACAAAAAAAAGACCATTTTCCCTCGACATAGCTGTATTGATGTATAGAGATAAAAATAGGAACCACCTTTGTCCAGCTTTTCACTTGCCAGTGTAAGCTTTCACCACTTTTTTTTTTTTTTTTTTTTTTTCCCTTTTGCTGTCCATGAAAGTTTATTCACAAAATAAGACAGGTTTCTGATCTTTCTACCTTTTTCCTTTTTTTTTCCTCCCTCCTCCACATCCACAGAGGTCCTTTATCCAGATTCCTATTTTTCTGCTTCTACTTAGACTCACAGTTGTTTTCACAGCACATCTTGAAGTCCCAGTAGCTATAAAAAATGCCATTCTTTTAGACATTCTACAAATATGTATTGAAAAATTGACTGCATCTTAAGCAGTGAGTAATGAAAAGGTGAGAAACTAGAAATGCAAGAAAGTTGGGGAGAATAGAAGGGCATCAGGAAGAGGTTTATTATACTAAATCTGTCGGTGAAAGATAGGTATAGAGAAAACCAAGAGATGCCACACTGCCTCTTTCAGTTGCTTGTGTGATTACATTGCTCTTCCTTATTTCATACACATTCCCACAATAAAAAAAAAAAAGAGAGAAAACAAATGAACACTTTCATTGATACATTTCAGAATAAATATAATGAAAAATTATTAGAAAAACTTCTCTTGTATAGTTTTGTCATTCATTCCATTGAATAATAGTATATTTATTTTCTATATGAAACAAAATATAGCCATTATTTATGAGGCTGAGAGCTGAGTTCTATAAAAAAGTGTTACCATCTCAGAGGTATAAATGTACAAAAAGAAGTAGTTGTTTAAAGGAATTGTGATTTTTTCTTTCCACTGATGATTTTTCTCCCACAGCTCTGAAAACATACCTTCTGGTTTTGTGAGTTCAAGTCTAGAAGCTTTTTTTCTAAAATTAGTAGTAAAAATATGCATTTTTTCAAAGCTCCCGGAACATTGCCAGCACGGACCTCTGTCCTGCAAGCAAAGCACATCCTTGTTTTTTCAGCCCTTCTCATACACATTTCTTTTATTATAAGTAAAACCATTGTATAATCAGTGTTATTTATGGTTTTAAAGATGAAAGAATAATTAAGCCTTTGTCAAAAGTCTCCTGTTTAGTGTCTAGTAGGAGAAGTCAAATTTACAAATTTCTGGAAGAAAATATGTTCAGCAGGGAACAGTTTTATAAAGCAATATCATTTGATTTAGATCCTGTGATTACTTCTTTTGTGAATGGCAGCCTTGAATTTGGCACTTAGACTCAATAGGACTGTTTTGCATGAGTTAGTTTTATTTTGTAGTTGGAAGATATACGTTCATGTTACTAGCTACCCTACATAGTCTAAGACAGAAATATTCAAGATAGCCTGAAGCACTTGTACACCTAAAACCAATCAAAATTCATGACTTGGTTCCTACATCTCCTAGATGTCTTTGAAATAGTATATGTATTACCCTTGAATTAGGCATATTAATTATACCTAATAACAATTATTATAAACATTAAAAGATGATGTAATTTTTTACTTTTTTATAGGTATTTATATTCACAAATGGAAACCTCACCTATGTTGTAATTTTTTTTGTTTTCCTTTAAAATATGAATTAAGGATTAACATATGAAAAGCTGATGCTATCATCAAGCAAAATAGAATGTATTATCTGGATTAGTCTAGATAGTAGACACTAACAATTTTTATATTCTCGACTTTCCATTCACTGATTGTGTTTTGGGGTATAAAATATCTAGGGCTTAACTGGAATGGATTAATATTTTTTTAAAACCAGGCAAAGGATTTTTTTGTCACTTATATGAACATATCAAAGTGGAATTCATCACACACTATTTCAGAAGTCTCAAAGTGGGTTGTCCATGTCCAAAGCACTCTTATTCCCTTGCAGTCAGTAAAAAGACATAGACATCTCTAGAGAGCAGTTTATCTGATCTGTTCTAGACACCTATCTTAGAAAGAGATAAATTGCTGTCTGGAGATGGTATTTCTCTACACTGAGTATTAAAAAAACTTGTAGTGACTGTCTTAGTCACTTGGCAACTTATTTACCATGTTAGATGCCTAAACCAGGACAGATGAATCTTTTGTTAGGTGACACTTTTATTACATGCCAACTTCAAAAGACAGTACAGAGCAAATCAGTGTGGTTGTTTGCTGTCCAATTTTCTATGTATGTGTATGTGAACATCTGTTTTGGAATAAAAGTAATAAATAATAACTTAATAAAAGATTCTTCTTTTAATGTTCTTTTAGCAATTTCTTCATATATAGCAAATGTCAGATATCTGTTTAGAAGTTCCTTGCATACTTGCCAGTCCTTGGAAACCTGTTGTATCATGATTTCCCCAGTCTTCATGCTAAACTAGTGTAATGCCAAAGTGCATGTACATGCAAGCAAGGAATGTAATAAATTGCAAGGTGCCAAAGGAAAAAAAAAAAAACATGGGAAAAAAAGACAAATATTTTTATAAGAGAACACAGAGTGCTAGAGGGTGAAATCTTTCAAAAGTAAGTGTACTTCACTATAAATGTTCAGCCATGGGAAAATGAATAACATGAAGTTCTGATAGTTAGGAGACTGGAGTGAAACATGGTGAACGGTGTTTGTGGAGTGACTCATTAACTTTTTCTGACTCTTTCAAAAGGTTATATGGATTATTGCCCTTCTGGCCTCTCACATTTGATGCTTAAGGTTTAGAACTCCCCTGTTCAGCTGTTGTGACTCTGAAATCTTGATTACAACAGTTATGCTGTAATAGAGAGGGGAAAATAGGCTTTATGTTTCCAGCCAGCCACACAGCTTTATAAGCAACAGAAGAACTGACCTGCAGAGACATGGGGAAAAGAAAAGGAGGGGGACAGAAATAAGATATTTGTTCTTCACCATGAGTTTTCAGATTTGATATTTAAAGGTGTGCAAGACTTGTTTCAGACTGTTCTTTTCTTTCCTCATTTTCGTTTAGTTCTGCCATGCTTGAACTAATAAATAGCTATTGATGGGACCAAAAAAACTTCTACATCAGTAGCAGTGTCATCTTCTCTGCTATTAAATGCTGCCCAAAAAACATCCAAGGAAACCTGGGAATGGATGTGACATTGAGGGACCACCTTCTCTGTCACCTTGGAATTAGTAGATATCAGAAAAGAGACAGCATAAGCATTACCACAGTAAAACCTGAGATCTCAAATATATCTATGGATTTCCATGCCTAAGAGCAAGCAGATAAAAACAAGGGGAAGTGCAGGTAATAAATATGCAAAGCTTAGTCTCCTTTTATTCTGGAGCTCAAGAACACCACTGTAATAATGCTATACAAGACATTCTATTGTGTTTTGTTTTGTTTCCAAAAAGATGGGAGGTTGCGAGGAGACATATTTGAAATTCTGGTAAGAAATGGTCTGATTTATCGCAATGAGCTGTATTTGTAGTGCTACATGTGGGTATTTGTCCAACCTGTAAGTCCATGAAATCTTACAAAGCTAATGATTCCACAAGATAGATAGGTTGTGCTGGTGTTGGACTCTCTCAGCATCTCACCTAACTCATCTTTGTAGCAATAGGGCAAGTCCTCTTGCCTACTCCCAGGGAAACTGCAACTGCTTGATCCCTACTTATTTTAAATGTAGCTGCTGCACAATATAGAAGACTGTTATTATGATCAAACTTCTCTCCACCACTTGAGTTCATCTCTTTTTTTTTTTAATTAAAAATAAATAAATAAATAAATAAACAAATATGTAAAAATTAGGCTTTCCCTAAAGGGAAATTAATATGTCTCTCACCTTTGTTAAAATTCTTTAGACTCTGACTTGTCTACATCTTTTCTGAGATGTTGTATGAAATTTTCACTTTTTGTTTGAAATGTACTTTACTACTTGCATCCTTTTCTGTGGTACCAATGCCTCTCACCATTTTGTATTTGAGCAACTGACTTCTCCTTAAGCACAAGTTTATGCCTAACAATATAGGTGCTAATCTTAAAGTCTCAAAACAGTATTTACATTGTCCCATTCTAAATTTATCTTTATTTACAAATGAGAGAGAAGAATTAATTCCTAGATCAAGTTGGACTTCTTTACTGTGAGGGTGACAGAGCACTGGAACAGGCTGCCCAGAGAGGTTGTGGAGAATCTTCTTTGGCAATCTTCAAAACCTGTGTGGATGCCACCCTGTGCCATGTGCTCTCGGTGTCCCTTCTTGAACAGGACGGTTGGACTAGATGATCTCTGGAGGTCCCTTCCAACCTCAACCATTCTGTGATTCTGTGAAGTTCCTGAATTTATGACATGAGTTCCATAGGCATGACAAATGCGTATGTTAGAGAACTGTTAGGGTAAAAGTAAAAAATTAATGAATTAAATTTGAAGCCATGGGCATGAATAGCATTTTTTTTCATTTAGTTTCATCTGCAGATTCCAAAGGATCTGTTCATGTCATCAGGCTTTTTGAAACTGGGTCTTTCTAGAATACATCTGAACCTCTGTAAGTGTTCACAACCACTTCAGAATGAAATTAATTTCCAATTTTAGAAGCACACAGAATGGCCCATCTGAGTCATTAGCAAACATATTACACTGAATAGGATTCAGGAGAGATCCCAGCAGAACCTCGCTAGAAATGCTGTTCTCATCTGTCAGCAAACTACTGTGGTGTACCAGTCTATTATGCACCCTCCTTGTGGTAATATATTGCCCTAGCATTATTATGCAATCTTCTAACACAGATTCATAAGCACAATAAAGCAATATGTCTTCCTATGGCTCTTGTACTAATATGTCATCTCATTTCAAATTTTAGCATAATATACAATGAAAAGATTAAATTAACAAGATGGCTGTCTTCAGCTATTGCTTTAAAACTAAAGGAAACTTCATATGAAGAAGCAACAGCAGCATTTTAAGTAGCACAGAAGTAGGGATTTCTGGTTATTTGTGACAACCACAATTTGGTACTACATGGAGGAGGAGCTAAATGAAAAAGTTTACTCATAGTCTAATATGGTCTGATCTACTTTCCTCTGATTTCCATAAACTCATAGCCTAGACTGGAAAGCAAAACTTGATTTGCATTTGATTTTTCACACTGCATTTTTTTTTTTTTTCAACAAGGAATTTATCTCTACAGAGGGATCTCTGATTTTTCTGGCACATTTGGAAGCAGCTGACAATGTAGTTTCTACTATCTATTATTTTTAATGCCTGTATCCCCAAACAGATTTAATGTATCTTAATAGCTCTCTCTGCAACCCCTCTACTTTGCACTTTTTTTTCTGATAGATGTTATGTGTTAACTGATTTCATACAGGCTCAGTGTTTTAACTGAAGACCTCCAAGAAAGCAATCAGGTGTTATAGAGAGAACTACTGATGAAACAGTAGGATAATTTCTAGTAGGCAAAGAGCCAGTACCACGTTGTTATAGTGGAATGTGCATTCTCATAAGATATTATAGGTCCTGGCTGCATAATATCATTTAACATCTCACCACAGCTTTACAAAAATAGTTATACAACCTTTGGTGTCCCTGCCAAATTCTATTCTGATAATTGCATTGTAGTAACTTAAAATGTTTTCAAATATTCATAGAATAAAAATGTTTTTCAATTTCTGTCCTAAATATTTTGTCATGTATACGCATTTTACTTTTCAGCAAAAAAGATCACTGGGGATATTTACTAAGCTGTCATAGAATTCAGTTAGGTAGAGGGACTCACCTGCAGATAACTTGCACATTTTGCAATTTATCCACCTTACTGGACACAATAGGCTGTATTTGACTAATTAATATTAAATCATGTTTAATTTTAATGGCTTTGCCTAAATAAGCAATTTGAGTTGCCTATGATGACAGTTTTTTCCTCACTATGGCTGACCCTTGTGCAGTTGACATATTTTGTCAATGGCAGTTATGTTTATTCCCAGGTCATTGAAGAAAATATTGAATGGTATGTAACATAAATACTATGTGCATCCACAGTAAGAGCACATCATTTGATGCCTAATCCCCATGGATGGCAGAATTTTTTCAGTGTTTTAGTTATTTTTAAGCTCTTTAATAAACACTGTATTGATATTCCATAGCATTAATATATTCATCAGAATGTCAAAAGAACTAAATACACTGTCAATTACAATAATGCTTCTAGTAGCTAATCAATAAGAACATTGCTTTTTTACTTCAGTGGAATGGTTTTTTTTAAAAAAAAGGAAATAGAAGAAAAAATATGATTTTATTCATAAAAAATAAACCTTATTTGATACCTTTTCACAAAAATAAAATCTAAGAAGAAGGAAATGTAAAAATTAATGTTTAAGAAATATGTAGATTTTTAACTCCTCTGCTTGTATTCTGAAGCTGTATGCAACTCCATCACTTCTCTTCAGGTTACTCTGAGCCATTTTGAATCAAATCAAAAACAATCTTTACTTATACAGTCCTTAACTTAATCCTTTCATAATGCCTTTTTAACAAGAATTTAGAAGTGCAGGATAACTGTTAGGTAATAGGATGGGAAGCCATTTGAATGTGTAATGTCTAGAGTTGAGCAGAGAAAATGCAAAGGAAGTGATTCAAAGGGACCCTTGGGAAGAAGGTTCAAAGGGTCCACAAAAGACATTTCTTGGCATCTGCAATATTCCAGATATCCAGCCTGGTGTCAAGTTGCCGCTTCAGAAGAACTCATGTATTCCTCTGGGTCCTTTGTCACGTCTGCTAGGCCTGTGTCTCACAAATACTGTCAAGTAGCACCAGATAACTATGTCTGGATAACTGAACTGAGCCCCCAACAATTTTACTCCAAGTGGAAAAAGATGTGGGAGTCATTATTAGAAATATTATTCCACAAAGCTGTTTGCTTACTCACCCAGAAATTTGGATGTGAATCTGATAGAGATACATATATTTTTAGATATGTCTATATTTTGCATAAGCATGCACAATATTTCATGTAACCAAATGTCACTTGTGTATTTTATATGTTCCATTTTGCATCCAACTCCTAACAAGTATGGCTGCAATCAGCTTGGGAAGTTCCTAGTTCCGGTTTGAGTCAACACAATATGCATCCTGCAGCACTACAAAAGAAGGTGCTTAAGGTTTCTAATTACATGGGTGAAATCCTTGGCTGAGTTGGAGAAATTCTCTGACTAGTTTCCCAAAAGGCGTGCAGTTTTCTCAAAATAAGAAATAATATGGAGATTCCCAAGCTCAAAAATACCAAGCTGCATTTGCTAATGCAGAGAACAGACACTGCTGCCTCAGACTGAAACTCATACACTTCCAGCTTAAGAAACTGGCACTGTGCTCACACACGTTGTCTGATTACCGGGTTAACGCGAGCTGGGCCAGTTTGAGTCCAGCTGTGTTGATGTAAACGTAGAACTCAATGAGCTTCATTTCATTTCCAAGTGGGTAAGAGGAGGGTGGGAAGGGACCAAGTTAGAATAAACTTAATCACACTGTTTGTGTACCAGTCTCAATAAGCTTTGGAGGTAACAGTAAGCTTCATATGCTGTTTCTCTCTTTCCTAAAAAACCTATAGAATAACTTAGGCTATAGGAGGAAGGGCCTTCCATAGGTCAGCTAGTGCAGTTCCCTCTTAAAGCAAGTCCAGTCAGATCAGTGATTCTTCTCTTAGGACTTGGGGAGGGATTTGCCACTGGCTTTGAGAAGACAAGGATGGCTCCATTCACCTCATAAAAAAGCTTCCACTCGCTGGAAGGAGAAAGAAAAATAACCATCCCCAAAATTTTATCTTCCTAAAAATTACTTAGACAAATTCATTAGTGGATTACACTAACCATTATGCCAAGAAATTACATCCATGAAGTATCTAACCTGTTGAATATTATCACATCTGCTGCCCTCTGAATGATACACTTGAATTACTCTCTCAATAACAGGATCACATCTCCTCAATTAACACATTAAATAACTAAATAAAAAAGATTAAAATCTTCATATACTTTAATTAAAAGCCGAAGACTCACCAAGTGTCTAAAGAGGCACATAACTGTTCCTGGAAAAACTCCAAGATATCACATGTGAAAGGAAGGCAGGGGGAATGGGCATAATTGCTTTTTCTTTTTTTCTTTTTTTTTTTTTTTTTTAAATAAGGAAAGTGTGGAAATTGAAAATGGAACTGGGCCAGATTCTGCCACACCTAAACATGCTGAATAAAAATTTTAAAATAGTTCCACTGAGCTCAAGGAGAATACTACTGCTCAAGGGAGATCACAGTCAAACCTTATAAATTAAGTATTACACACTACTCAAACCAAGAATTTATTTTCCTGTCAAGTGCAAGTAGAGCACAAACATCAGCAAAGATGTAAATTGAATCTTTCAGCTTTGGCTTCCTTCATAGTCATCAAAAAACAATATTCCTATAGTATTTTAGAAATCTGTCCTTTCAAATATGTCATCAATGCCCTTAATCTTTATCTAAAATGTATCAACAATTTATCCAGATGGCAGTTTTCAGGTTTGTGGTTATTCAGGCTTTTCGATTTAAAACATAAGTCAATTGCTTTAATGAGAATACCACTGCTGTGTTATCGTTAATAGCACAATTTTTGTTTCTCCACAGATCTTTTTTCTTGATCAAGTACTTTTGTTTACATGTATCTGACCACCATTTTTCCCTGAAGAATATAAACATGAAAATTGATTTTGAAAACAATAATAGTGGTCAGCATATGGAAAAGAGAACATTCATCTTCCTACCTGGATTTATATATTACACAAATGTTATACAAGATGCTTACAGAGAGGAATATTTTAGTAACCTGACAGGTAGGGAGTTCTAAACAGTTTCTTCTAATGTATTGGGATGTCACTACAAAAACACACAGCTCTGTTAATGAAGATAAGTCTCCAGTCTTGTTTGAGATGATAGCATGTAATGTGCAAATTTGGAGAATATGTGACTCTGTTAAGCAACCCCAGAATGTGCAGGGTCATTCACAGATCCACCCATAAAAATGGGGACTTGAGGGGGATTCAGGTTTAGATGGAAACAAGCATAGGGATGAATCTCCACATGCTAAATGAGAACTTCTGGTCCCTCAGTTCTCTCACAAGAAATGCTTGTCATTTTCTGCTGGCAAAGCCCAAGGTAGGTAAGGTAACACAAAGTAAGACTGTGTACACAAGTAATTAGCGGAGTTTCCAGGAATTCTGAAATTTTTAGTACCCCATCTTGCCTTCCAATAACTTGTTTGCATGACTAGTCAGTGACATCTGTGGAGTTTAAGTCCCTCTAAATTGCATTAGAACAAGATTTTTCAAATTCTTAATTTCAAACATGGAGATCTTGACACCTCTGAAAAGCTAATCTTAAATAACATGTACATATATTTATATTTATATTCATATTTGTGTGTGTGAGGGCATATGTGTTCTCATTCAAAGATGAACTTATAGCTTAGCTGGGAATTTTACATAAACTTACAAAGTCAAGTGAACTAATCTTAGTTTCTCCCTAACCAGTCTGTGGCTTCTAAAATAGCTGTTGATAGAACAGAATGATTTGACCCAAAAAAGTCTTTTGAAACTACACCTTGTCCTAAGATCCAAAGATTCAGAAAAGTACAGACAAACAAGCTATGTAGCAAGGGGTGTAATGAGGGGTACTAAGGGTAAGTAAAGATAGGAGATGAAACATGCAACATATTCAGCATATTATCAACAGACCACTTAGCTTCTCTACTAGCTGAATGATATTTATGGAAGTATTTTAAACTGTAGTATTGCAAATATTTGTTACGTCTAGTCTGTTCTGTCAGGCATTAAATAACATTCCCATTCTCATTTTCAAGAACTATGTCTAATCTTTGTTTACACTAATGCCTCCTTTGTTGACTTTTAACAATTATGTGCCATTGACAATTGTTTATTGTTGTTTAATTAGGAGGTGGATTATTCCCATGTTTTAATGATTACTGTTCAACAACTTGACAGAAATGTTATTCCCCAAACCACTAAACACTAATTGGCTTTGATTTATTTTACTTAATCTTGTTATGATTGTATTATAAGCTCTCCACATTATAATTTTTTATTAATTACAATATCTCACAGTTTCAGCTCAGTAATGTGCACCACAGGAAACAAATCTATACAATATGTTGTTGTAAGAAAAAGAAAAATGAATATAAATGTTGGATGTTGGAATACATATATGCAATAAACTGACCAGTCCTGACTCCAGACTGATTTACACATTTTGAAAATATAAAGCATCTTATTATTTATGTTATTAATCATCTAGGTAGACTAAAGCTGCCTGAAAGATTGACCATCATATGTTAAGTGTTGTCACTGTATTGGATATAAAAATTGCAATAAGACATTATTGATAATGAACAGCTTATAAATACTGACTGTTAAATGAAGAAGGGCATGTCATTCACCTTCATTGCCTAATCCCAACACTTATTTTTTGTCATGAAATATTTATGATGTCTGAAATAATAATGAGGAAAAACTGTGCAGGCTGAAACTTGCATGAGACAGAACAGCACTTAGTTATTTCCAACTGCAGTAGTTCATATAACAACTAAAAAAGTCCAGATAGTTTTATTAAACATTGTAGCTATATCAGGTGACTATGGCTCATAAGTAAATTGACTATCTATTGTGTCTTTCTGACAATCTGTATTTTCGATAGAATTTTATTCTTTTGCTATTATTTTACTTTAATTATTGTTAGTTTAATAGGGCTTTTTTTCTTACAGTTATATTTTATAGTGTAAATCTGACTAAAATAAATAAATGTTATGGGGGAAAATTGAAGGAAATGCTAAAATCTGGAGTTCTCAACTGAAATTTCCAGTTTATATAGTTGATTTTTTGTTGTTATTGTTTTTCTGGTTGTGAATTCAGATTTGAAAAATGCTCTAAAATTATATCATTTTTTCACTTAAGAAGCCCTGGGCTGTAGCCTGCCTGATTGACATTGTGTTCACAGGGATCTAAAATGAACCAGATTTTTCCATAGATGAGCAGATCTGCCCAGCAGTTTCCTTGAGCTTTTAAAGGCCATTACTGTAGAGTAGCCCTATTGAACATAGTGTTCCATGGCCACAGACACTGTATGTGCCAATATTTACGACAGTCCTGGTCTTCTTCTTTTCTCCATTTTGATCTTGGTTATTGGTCAAAAATGTCATTGTATCTGGAAGCCTTTGGATCCAGAGTGCCTCATTATCCTATGCTTTGAGCTATCCTGTGGTGAAAATTTTGGAAGTGCTGGGCTGTAGGACAGATCCACAGACCTTGGCACCTCTCTGGCTGTGATGAGTTGGCAGAGAACAGAGTTGAGTTATGTCAGAACGTGGAATATCATTTGTTAGAAGATTTTCTGGAAGGGGCACACTTTTATGACATGTTTGTGTGTGTCAACTCAGCCATTTTTGACAGACCAATGCTGAAATGGAAAATTTACAACTCAATCCCATTTTTGCCTCCTGATTCCTTCTCATGTAGCTGAGGAATCTGCCTCACTCTTCTGCTGCAGATCATGCAGAACTGCTTCTCTCACTCTTAGCACCTTTCTAGGATTAAATAAAGTATTTGTAGGAAAGAAGCCCTATTTCTAAAATATGAGAAAAGACTTTTAAGGATTTTTATATCTTGGAAGGAGGGTGCTAAGCAAAAATGTTTTAAAAGAGCATAATATAGTGTGTTTTTTTTTTTTTGAAGATACATGAGTGAGTGAAATAAGTTACAGTTTCCCCTTTTCTTATGAAGAGTGTGTCTCTATAATAATAAAATATTTTATAGTATGGTTTTTCTAAAGTATGTTTCTAAAGTCCTAGTCTCTAAACTCCAAAAGTATTTTCAAAGGCAGTTCTTCATGACTTTCTGTGGGATTTCAGATCCTAATTTAGTCAGAACATCTAGAACATCTTAAGAGCTGCAACTCTTGAAAACTATACCATGTCATTTATGTTCTCTTTCAGTGGTTCTCCATCCATATCCAGTTACAAGTGCCATCCAGATACACCAGATGCATACCAAACTTATTATAGACACACTTTATTTTTTTTTCCTGAATTCCTTTCTCATCTTCTTCACCTCTCCAGCTTACTCGACAATAAGAGTGACAGAAAAGCATCATACTTTTGATGCTTTGATGTTTGTTTGATTGTTTTTATTTTTGCTTTTAATGAGGAAAGGTCATGATAAGAAACTATAGCAATATCCATGTGATAGATCCATAGGGAACAATAACATTCACGCGATGAATCAATGTATAGATTTTCTAGCTTAAAGCATGACAACAAAAGCACAGCAGTTAAAATCCATAACAGATCTTGTGTTGATTCCTAGGAATAAGCAAGCACAATAGCTTGATATAGCCTGATATATTAGAAGTTTATTTTGATGGCCTCTGGTGTTGCTGTTTCATAAATAGTACATTTGAAGCCTTGCAAAGATATAAGAAAATTAATAAATAATCAGTTCTTAAGAAAGCACCATATTTGGTGATAAGATTCTACTACCTTTGAGATCAATGGCAAAACTCAGATTCACCTAGATAGTAACTGAATCACGCAATTTATTGATATAGCAATACAGATGAAGTGAAAACTAAGGAATCTTGTTAAAATCTTTCTTCCAGAAGCAAAAAAAAATCTGCATGAGATACAGTCCTACATATGTTAGAAAATATGTGAAGGAATTTCTGTGAAAAAAGACTGATTTAATTCTGAGCCAAATCCTTTTCAATGAAATAACATTGAAAAGTCACAAAAATGAATCACTTTTCTATTTATAAATGTAAAAATGGAAGGAGAAATATATTATGTGTAAGATTACTTTACAATATGTGGGTATATTATGTAATAGGAACTGGAAAATGGAAGATAAAATGAAATGTCAAGGACATAATTTAGTTTTTGAAGGATATACCTGGGTTCCTAAATCTTTATTCTGACACCTTCCAAATTAGTTATAAAAACGTGTCAGAACCGCAATTCAGAAAAAAAAAAAAAAAAAAAAAAAAAAAAAGTATTGAAGTCACAATTTCTTTCTCCTCTCTTTGACATTACTTGTTCCTTTATCACCTATTTTCCAAATATAAACAGTAATGTTTTAGATGATCATATTTATTGAAATAATATCTGACAATATTATGAGCATACATATATGTATGTGGTATGTATGCCTATGTGATAAATATCTCTATGAATCTCTATGTATCATGTCAAAGATAAATGTAAGAATGGTTCAGTAATCACACCGCTTGCCTTGTAACATTAATCCATGTTGGGCTTCTTAATATTGCATCTGTCTCCACAATAGCTTTATTTTTTATAAAAATGTATTTAAAAAATCCATGTTCTTTACCCCTAAATTAGAATAACAGGAAATAGGATTCAAAGAAGTGGGAAGAGATTCTGGTTTTATCAAATACAGACCCAGACCCTGCTGCTCCAAGAAAGCACATCATATATTCCATTTTCTAAATATCCTTTAGGATGTTGAATCCTGTTGCGTTTCTTGCTATAGGGTAACTGAGACAGGCCTTTTGTTTTGCCACCTATTTTTTGAGCCTTTTGTTTCACCACCAGGAGCAGATTCCCGTTCCGCTATTTTATTCCCATTTTCATGCTTACCTGAAATATTCCTTCTTTAAGAGAGTTTTTATGTCTTCATTTATATTAATCCTTATTTTTCTTAAGCTAAACAAGTAATTCTGTTTTAATCTCTCTTTTTAAAGTAGTTGACTAGAACTGTGCATAGTACTGCATAAAAGATATGACATATTGTTCATTTATATTTTCCTATGTTTACTGGAGAGTACCTCATCTGATAATTATCAGGGATACAATTGCCTTGTACATAGCCACGTCATATTACCAGTTCACTTATACGTCTAGACTATATGCCATCATTGCTGGGTGACTTGACATTTGTAATCAAATTTTCTTGTTATTTATCATTAAACACAAAATCTTTCTTTTTTTTTCTATTTTCCTTGCTTACATAAATCTAATAATTGCTATTCTGAAGGGACATGGTGTCAGCCTACAAATTTAGTAGAAATTGCAATTCCTTGCAGTAGTTCTACCTGCATTCCGAAATAGACCCTTAAACTGCATACATTGCATGCATACAATTCTCTGAGTATACCTACATTGCATTCTCTGATCAACCACACATATGTTAGATGGGTTTTCTGTGTTTAATAAAGCAAAGCTTCTTTCAAAGATGAAACCCAGAAAAGGTGCTCAATGCAGCTCAGAGTAGCAAGAGTTATTGTAGGCAATATGGGTCATACCTAGTTTGGTTCCTTCAAAACTGTACTTTGTCTCACAGTCATTCACCATTGTACCAAAATATCTTCCAACTTCAATTATCTCCCTCTTACACGTATATGCCCCTCATATAAATTCCCCATACATCATGTCCACTCAATACCAAAACATAAAACTATCGTGATGACAGAGACTTTAAATTCTCTTCGTACTCTTGGGCTGAAAAATAAAATAAAATAAAATAAAATAAAATAAAATAAAATAAAATAAAATAAAATAAAATAAAATAAAATAAAATAAAATAAAAAATAGTTTAGTGTTGTCAGATGAGCCCCAGAAGAAGTTTAGGCCAAGTGTTATAAAATGTGGATAATACCAGACTTCTCTCTATGAAAAGACTGAACTGTATAAACATAAGCACTTTTTCTGAGAGACAAAGGCCACTCTCAAAAGCGCCAAAGCTATACCAGCATAGCTTTTGCATTTTGACATTGTCTGGATAACAGTAATTTTGATTTTGATTCACTCATCTCCACTAGCCATCAGGCCTTCTGACCCATGATCTATATCCTTATCAAAGTTGAAAGTATTCATAAGGTCCTGGGCCCTTATAAAAGTATATCTAACCTTTGTCCAGTTCTCATTTCATTGCAATTATTAATTTCTTTGCAAGGTCTAACTTCTTTTAGACATTTTCACTTTATCCTAATGCTTTACAACTTCTAATATGGAAATATATTTTCTAATTTTATGTTTTATTTTCTAGTATTCTTTTAAAGGTTTACATTTTTAGATAGTATCTACTGCTTTCTCACATCAGTCAGTTGTCTTTAATTTTCAGTCTCTGCTCTTAATTTTGAAAATCTCCTTTACAGATTTATTTTTGCTTAGCATTTAAAACATCTAATTTCAGACAACTCATAGCTAATCAATTAAAGCTTTTTATTTCTCTGAGTGGTTTTCTCTTGTTTGGCCTTCCTGCTCAACAGAAGTATATGTAAAACAGTGCTAATCCTTGCACTGGTGTGGTGACTGGTTGATGAAGGAATTTGTCAAATATCACGGCCATAAATATCCCAGATCTGTAGCATCCTAGTAGATAATAGCATCATTTGTTCTCTAGTCTATATTGTGAAGTCAATGTCTGTCAAAAGGTAATTATTTTGGTTAATTAAAATTGCTTGTAGTTGGAGTCATCTCACTACAGGTATCTCTTTATGCATACAGAGGTAATGAAGGAGGTTGAGGAATCTATAGCAGAATACCAACCTCTTTTACATCCTTATTGAATGAATATTGACCTAAGCTTGTTTATTTCACTCATGTCATTGTTTATTTCTTTGCAGTTAACAGCATAATTAAAATGTCAAGCAATCCTGTTTTTGCTTACTATTTTTTTCTTTCTTGTTGTTGTTTGTTTGTTTTCTTCCTAAATAATGCCTTCTTAAGTCTCTTCCTTGTCTTGTTTCAGCAAACTATTGGTAATCCCTTCTTCCTATTATATCTCAGTCACATCTATTAGTAGTTATTGAAGTTCACCCACTTTGGTTCATAAGTGCATTGTGACATAACAAACAATACCTTTTAACCAGTACAACTCTCATTTGTTAAGATATTTATGATATAAGATATCTCTGATGTCTTGAGAGAATGAAAAAGAAATAGTGGAATCATCTTTTACTTTATAAACACCTTCATTTCAGATGTGTGGTTGAGATATATGCTCTGCTAGACGACTCATATTTCTTCTCTCTTACAATTCATGCAGTAAATTAGCCAAGTTTTGTGTTGTTCCAGATCATCCCCCACAATTATTTATGTCCCTACTAATTGATCCACATTGCCCCGATTTCAGATTTTCAGTATCTCTTGGCAAGTTACACAGTAAGTTAATTAGGTGTTGAAAATAAGGCTGAATATTATCAAAAACTATTGCCATCTGTCCTTTTTTTTTCTCTCCAACTCTTCTTTTTTTTCCGTGTCTTCAAATACATATTTGCAGGTTTGAGTATTTCAGCATATTGTAGAATCTCTTCTTCTCTCTTGCCTTCCCTTGCCTTCCCTTGCCTTCCCTTTCTCTCTATTGTTTTCTGTCAGTATAGGAAAGTGAAGATTAGAAAATAGATGTCATTACCCCTTTTTATTTGGGATGCTGGCTAGGAAGAATCAGCTAATCAACACATTCATTTAGTATGCAGTCAAAAGCACAGCTCATGGAATCACTGAACAAGAGGAGCATCAAGTGGAAGTATATATAAAGGAACATGCAAAAACATATCATGCTCTTTCTGAAATTTCAATAAGAACTGAACATGTCTTAAAAGGAAAGGCCTTATTTCTCTAACAGAAACACTGTGATGGAAAAAAAGGAGGGTGAGTATCTTGTTTCATTGTGCAGTGATGCTCTTCACTGATACTTTTTAGAGCCTTTGAACCTGCCTCCGTAAATAGGATAGATTACCATTTGGTCTGGGCACCTCTCACTCCCATCACTGTGAAACTCCCTTAGAGCTTCCCAGATATTCCAGACATTCACTTAAGATCTCCCTCTTCCCCAGTTTCAGTTAGAAGTATTTATTTCCACATGTACATTCCCTCTCTCTCTCTCTCTCTGTGTGTGTGTATACATGACTGGTACTCTGTCTACATCTCTGTACTCTGAAGTTTACATACAACCTAACCTTCAATACAGAACACCCAAAGAAAAGCAGCACACACACTTCAATGGGTGTGCTTGAAAGGACACAGTTGACCATGGACATTAGAAAGGAATTGTGAAAACTGGTGATATTGACAAGCACCTGTTGAGAAAGACATCCTGTTCCGAGCAAATGAACGTAGTAGACTACATAGGTGTGACTCAAGGAGAAGCCGTCATTCACTGAATTCAGAATATGACTAGCTGCTAACGGATTCTTTTCAACACAAGGGGTGATTCATCTGCCTAGACTTGGGCATTGAAAACTTAAATATGTGAATCTGAGAAAATTACTCACCCTTCAGATCCAGAGGATAGAAGAGATATTTCCATACTGCAATTCTTCTGAAGATAGGCATCTAAATAGAGCAGATGCCACCCATACATTCTTTTTTTTTTTTTTTTTTTACTATAGAGTGGGCCTGTATCGACCAAATCAGGTTAGATGTCTAACTAAGCCTACGTGTCTAAACCTAGGTGGGATGTTCTTTTTTACATCTGTACAACACTAAAGACCATAAGAGATATTTCAAAGGCAGACCCCATAATTTCAAAACATGCCACATCCTCTTTCTTGAGAATACAAAACAGGGAAGGGATTGTGATTCTATTTTATGGTTAAGTATTTTTTAAAAGTGGATTGTACAAGGCAAGATTCTTACACATCCCTCAAAATTTGATACATAGAACTGAGACATCTATGGTATGATCTTTGTCACCATTGCATATTTCACACCAGTGACTGAGAAAAATAAAATGTGACTATACTTCCAGATTGGGCACCGCAGTTAAGCTGTTAACATTAAAACTAATATATCTTAGGCATTGTTTGTTTAATACACCAGGGTTGTAGGGATATGTCTGCAATACGAGAACTAAGAGCTCTGAGCTGGAGCCCTCTGCTGCATGTACATTGAATGGAGTGTTCATGCCTTTGAGTGGGCTTCAAAATATCCAGCAATACAGGAATGGGATATTTTATATAGTATTTATGGAATTGTTCCTTACGGCAAAAAACTTTTCCCTTCAACAGGGCCCATCTCATAACTGCAGGAATGTCTTCCGCTAGACTACAGACTAAGGAAGCTACTTCCTTTATAGTTTCAGGAATTTCCCTTTCCTTTTCCTTCTTGCTTAGTCCAACCTTACTTGCATGTACTGAGGACACTTGTCTGGAGTCTGGAGCTATGTGTTTGGTCTCCAAAGTAAGGAGTACACTGGTATTCCAGTTCCACGTGGATGGGGGACTGTCCCAACTCTCTGGTTTTCATGTAAAAAGGGTGTTGCATTGAATTAATGTAGCCAGACCTTTTGTGCTGATACAGTGCTAGACCAAATAAATGATCATTTGATGATCAGAATAGACATTCCTACCTAACAGTCAGAGCAGACAGTGCATGGGAGACACCTAAATAAATGCCCAATTCATAATCAGTTTCACTGAGAAGTGAGTTGGCTCTATTGCTGTGGTTGGCCTTAGTTCTCAGAATGTGGATTTTCTCTTCTTATACTGCTTCCACAAGGAAGCGTGATGAAAAAGGCAAATAATAAAAAGCTACAGATGGACAAGTCTTGAATAAAGCAACTTTTGTGTACTAAGAAAGCACTGGTGAAGAGTGCAGCTCTTTCAAAAGAGAGTTCAGTGTTTCCGGTTTTTCCAGCTTCATATTGTTTTATGTGCAGAATGTCTTTAATTAGGCTAGCAAAAGCCGAGATAATGTCTGTGTTTGACAAATATGCTGGGCAATGGCCTAAGGCTTTCTCTGTGGCGCTGAGTAGCTTCAGTTCCCGTGAATGCTCAAGACTGTGCAGGCTGAAACCTCTAACCTAGGCAAATTATGATTGCATCATTAGTAAACAGTTAATTACTTTCTTTTATCTTAATTGGATCATGTCTTTTTTGAAGGTTTTGTACTCTTTGTTTTATCCCACTTGTCTGTTTAAATCCTGAGAGAGAGTCTCCACTGTTTATTTGCAGGCTCTTGAGCAACTTCTACCAAGCAACGTCAGACGCTGTAGCATGTATTGTCCCTGGAGAAATGATAAACAGAATTTTAGCTGGGGATCCTAAGGAAGATGGTCCTCCTAATGCACAAAGAATTTCCAGATGTGAGACTTTGTTCCCTGAGTATACTCACACTTCCTCACATGGATAGTGCAACATTTTCAGGCAACAGATGAAAACAGAGAAGTCAAAAATGAAGCAAAACTGAAAAAAAAAAACCTTTTAATTTCTAACTTTTTAATTTCTAGAAGATGTTAGTTAATTCAATTTTATTTTGCTTGCTTAGGAAAATATGACATGTATAGCTCTGAAGACCAACGTCCAGTCCACATGTTAGATCACATATCAGATCATACTTTTAAGGTGTGTGAACTCCATACGAAAGGCGATGACCAACCATTTAAAGGTAAGCATCTGTTAAAGTGTTTTGCTGGATCGTATTCTTATAAGAATTGTAAACTTTAAATATGCTTTTCAATTTAACATAAAATGCATAAAAAAGAATGTATGTACATGTAGCACTCACATTTATGCCATCATTTTGACGTGATGTTTTAATTCTCCATTAACAGAAGATGAACATAAAGTCTTTCACAGCCCTACGCCATGCTGTCCAATAGGATTGGATTAAAATCTGGACCTGTTTCTACTATCACTAAATTAATTGGACATTTTGCCATTCATTTTATTGAGAATAGAACCTACTTTTCTTCTGGAGAATGATAAGCACCTTTGCCTGCAAGTGTGTCCATCAAACTGAATACCTGACAAGAAAACCCTGAAAAACCTTTGAAATCAATACGAAGCAATGAATTCTAAACTAAGCTATTAAAGGATGGTTCTCCTCTGCTAATACAGGACCTTTCTCAATGGACTGGTCCAGCTGACTGTTTTCTTTTAGTCCATCTTCTGTAAAGATATTTGTATTAGGTTACATGAAAAACTAATGAATCAATTAAAAATGTCTGTCTTTACCTAGCTTTAATCTTGATAAGTATGTTACACAATTCAAAACTAGTCTCTTATTATTCTATAGGGCTAAGGAGAAAGTTTCCTTTTGGGAGATTGTGAATATTAGGTAAAACAAAACTCTCATTCCATAATTCAGAAGGCTATAGAAAATCAAGTCTCTTAATTCATACTGAGAACTTTCCAAACTGGAACTTTCCACACATCATTATAATAGTGGGAGAGATTTTCTATTTAGGAAAAAAATGTACGGAAGAAGGTTTTCCTTTTATTTATTTATTTATTTATTTATTTATTTATTTATTTATTTATTTATTTTACATTTTATCATTTTACTATTAAGATTGGCCACCTCCTGTATTACTCTGTAATACAATACTATACTTAAGTGAGAATATACTGGAGTGAGCTTAAGGTTAGATTGGGGCGTGAATCTGCTCCACTAGCAGATATGGAGGATAGGTTCTACATTATTCAAAACTTTTGCATTCCCTAGTCTTCTCATTCCCAAGAATCTATTTCATGCTATCTGTCTGCAGCTCATTTGTCCATCATGTCTTACCTTTCCTATCATCATCTTATGGCAAATTCCATTGTGTACTCATCTAGAAAGTAAAAAATCCAGTTGCAATGGGACAAGTATATTAAAAAAAATAAAGTAATAAAGTAAATAAAAAATAAAAAATAAAGTAATAAAGATTAGGCAAGGGTAGAAGTGATGAATTGTTGCATCTCACAGGCTCATGCAACCTAAACACTTTAAGTACAATGAACAACCTCATAACCATCATATGCAAGATAATACAAATTCATTTGTCTCTGTTTGGAAAAGAGTAGCCCACCTAACATAATGCACATGGTAACAGCCTGCACACGGACAATTATTATATTGTGGTTGATTCATGATTATTTCAGGAGAGAAGATTGGGAATGCCATGTTTGCTGTCTTAGGCTTAGGACTGGCCTTGCTCGGTCAGCTATATTTTTCATTCTTCAGTTACGCTTCTTCCAAATGCAGATAATAAGTGTTTTGTCCTATACAGTATCTTCTAAAACTTTTAAATTGCCATTTTATAAGGTCTAAAAAAAAGATCAGGTTGGAACTGCTCTTTGGAGAGATGGAGGAGTGAGCAGAGCATACAGGAAATCAAAAGAACTTTCTATAGAGAACTGAATAAGATTTAATGCCATAAATTTTACATGTATTCTTGAACTTGTAATGAAGATAGTGGGAGAGCATATATATATATAAAAAATCCCTTAAGATGTCAGCCTGTATTACACTAACATCCAGATAAACCATATAGTATAACAATGTTTTGAAAGCAATACAGCTCAATTAACTCTAGCTTGTATTACAATACAATGATGTCCTTGAACTCTCAAATTTTGAAACAATTTGTTGCAAGGAATTTAATTATGTTTTATTCTTTCTTTATTTTTTTTCTCCTTTCAGGAGACAAAAAGGATTGTAAACTCATCTCTATAGGATAGATTACAATAGTCCTTAATTTTAAATCATTTCAGTGTCCCGTGGTATAAGCTTTTCAAGAATCCAGTTATTCATAGAAAGTAAAATTTTACTTAAACATAGTCAACTTCAATCAGAGATTTTTATCATAAAACAAAAGAATACTAGGAATACTAGAAAAAAAATGAAATTATTAGGAGAAGTCAAAGCTTTAAGGATAATTAGAGCCTAATTAGAAATAGAGATGCTATCAGTATGATAATAGTTGCCATTTTATTCATGCCAATGCATAATTTCTCTCAGTGACAGAACGTGGTTCTATCCTGAAAGCATACGTTCATAAATAGCTCACAGTAGTTAGTGTTTGAATTACTGCAATAACTGTGTTTTGTTTTTCATAACTAGTTGTCTTCTAAGTACAAAAATGATCATTTAAATTAATCATTGAGAGTATTTATGAAAATTACTACCAGTTGTCAGAGTTTCTTATAAGAAAAAATTACATCTGAAATAAATATTAACTACACTACCTTGATACTTCTCAGATCCATTTGTGCTGGATGTGATGATGTTCCTTGATCAATACTTATTTATATAAATTATTGTGCTGAACACAATGATTGTGAATATTTTTTTATTTGGTTAATCCAAGTTTAACAAAACAATACTCTCTACAAAGAACATATTTATAAAGTGACTTAATATATGTCTTATATCATGGAGGATTTAATTATTATATTTAAAATGTATAAAGACTCAGGAATTGCCATAAAAGCATAAAAGAAATTTTGGCCTCCAAAGTGCCCCTTTCCTCCTTTGAAAACATAGTAGATTATTGACTATAGACATACCATATTTATTTCCTTTTGTTCGTGTTCTCCTAATGCTTTTCTGACAAGAAACTAAACTTTGAATTGAATGAAAAAGCATGGAATTGATTTGATTATTTTCCTGTTTTGATAATAAGCACTAGGTAATCAAAGTTCCTCACTTTTTAGAAAATGTTAAATTATCACTATGTAAACATTCCCAGAAGCACAACACATATTGAAAGGACTAAATAGATTTACTTTTCTAACTGTAACGATACATTTACAGTGTATTATGTGAACGCAGCTGTAGATTTATCTGAGTCAAAGGCAATTTCTCTCAGCAAAACTCAGGATTATCTAGAGTAGATAAGAGTCTTACTTTCCATAACCTGTAAGAATGAAATCTTACACAATAATTTTTCTTATTTCAGCCAGAAATTTCTATCAAAGGCTACTATTTGTTATCCTCAATGCCTGTCATTTTGGTCACGTAGGACCCAGTTAAGCAAAAGTCCCTATTCATGAGCTGCTAAGAATAACATCCAGCAACTGCACTGGAAATATGCATCATCCTGTAAAAAAAATACAGCCAATAGAGTTCACTTTTTTAAAAAATTGATGCCCTCACCAAAGGTATATGGGAAGTAGCCAGTGGGGAATTCTTCTGTCTCTTAAAGTTTTAGATACTTTTTGTTCATATCGGTTGTTTTCCAGCAGCGTACAATCCCCCCAAAGTCATGTTACTTTCAGACAGTATGTGATGTGATAGTTTAACCTTCAGTTGGGTTAATCTTCAAGTGAGTATGGAATTGTTCAAATAAAGATCCACATTATCATCTCCACGGTCACTATCTAGATCAGATACTTCACATACTCAAATTAATATCTTCTTAAAATAACAGTCCAGTGAGCACCCCTGAAGAAGAACCTTTCCTTTACTTGAAATGCTTGATCATCAATAACTTTATTTATCTTAAAGTTGGGAATTGGGATGGGCAACTCCGGGTAACTTTTAGGTATGAGAATAAATTTGTGATTGTTTATGACTTTGACTGATAGAAATATTTCATTCAGAATTTCAGCATGAGCTTGAACTGAGGATTTCCAAAGAAAGCGAACTCTTAATCAGTGCTTGATCTTCTAAGATGGTTACTCACCTTTCCAGGACTTTATCAGAGAATATTTCTGTGAGAGCAGTTCCTTCCTCTCTGTGCAGAATTCGACTCCCTGAAAGGGTAGTTTGATGCCAAATGACCATCAGGAAGATACAGAGTGACTCTTCCAACCCATAACACTTCAATGTAAAAGAGCCAAATCAGATCTGGGAATTGTTGTGCCTCTAGGTCTTGGCATATTTCCTTAAAAGTCTGTAAAGTCAAATCTTCCTGCCTGATTTCATTTAACACTTGCAATATGAACGATTAAAAAGAGTAGCTTATTAAACATTTGCTTTGTATTCAACACTTAATATTTGATAAGCTCTCAGGATTTCTTTGGAAACTGTCCAGTAGGATGTGGCTATATCTTTTATCTATGTATCAAGGCTGCAGACAGTGAGGAAAGTCTCATAAATAATAATCTAAAGTACCTACATCACACATGACAAATGATTATTTAATTAAAGATGTCAGTGCTGGTGCACTCTATATATAAACCAAATGTACTTCTTTATTTTGTCAGATATATTCATTAAGAAAAGAAATACCAGACAATGCCAGTTAACGCATGTTGTTTTGTTTTATGAGCCAGTAAAGTAAGAAACATAGAAGAGTTGAAGTTTCTGGCTTCTAAGAGCTGACAGTGCTCTTACTGCTTTTTAGTTCACCACCATAACTGTGCATACTCTGTTTTCAGTTTTCTTTGGCGTTTGTCATTCTGAATTATTTTCTCCTTTCTGTAGCTACTGTCTAGGAGACTGTACCTGCATTGATAAGTAACTGCTTCCTAAGAGATAATGACCATTCTGCTTCCTGAGAGATAACGACCAATCCATTTCCACTATCCCTTCTACTTCTCACTCCATCATAGCCTTCTATTAGCTTTTCCCCTGCAGGTATCCTGTCACCTTTCCCTATTAAGAATATTCAGACTGGATCCTCTTCATTCCCCATGTCCTTCTCCTTTTTATTTTTTGTCTTTTCACAGTGGACAATTCTAATCATTTTATACATTTATTTTCTTCTATTTCCCTTAACATAAAATAAATTTAGTTTAGATTTTTTTATTAAGTCTAATTATTTTTCATTAGAAATTTTTATCATTACCAAAATAGAAACTTTTATTATACAAACCACTCCTAGTAGAACGGTCAACAAGACTTCTCTAACTCAAGATTAAGGAAAAGAAAAAAAAAGATTACTTTAAGTTAAAAACAGATGTTTGAAGAACAATGGTAGATAGTTGCATGGGAAAAGGGAATATGAACAGACAAGAATGTAAGTGTGGATAATCTGCATCTCAGGTGAATACCTTTATCTGAGGTTCTGATTGTATTCTTGGATTTTTGCTTTGTTTTATTTTCATTAATGATGTCCTATAAAATTTCACAGAACAAGAGACGTAAATCCTGATCTATTACAATGGAAAAACTTCACCTTCTTAGATTTCTCATCTTTCCTTAAGTCATACTTCTCCTTCATATGGTAGCTATATGTTGGTGTTTATTGCTAAGCCCCATATTTATGTATATATTTTTATGCTATACTTTGTTCTCTCACCTATTGTAGTCATCTTATAGCCATTACTCTTTGAAGCTTCTCCTTTTTAAAACCATTTTTAAGCCGCTGCATTGTTTTCCTCACAGTTATAATAATAAATATAAAATCTTCTCAGGATTTTCCATAATCTAAGTTCCAAACTTCTTTCTGGTCTAATTCTGTTGTAATATGTTACTTTTTCTCTGCCTATGCCTCTCTCTTCTACTTTATGGCTATCTCCATTTTTATTCCATGTGCTTCTCTGTTCACAGTAGTCCACAACTTGAAGTTTCTTTACTTAAGCATTTCCCTAAGATCTATTTTTCACGTAAATTCTTATTCATACAATGTTTACTATGTTAATGCCTAAGATTTCCTACTAGCACAAAATAGATAAAATCCATGCAGAAAAGCTTATATTTTAGCAATATTACTGCCATAATATATATTCTGCTATTTTCAATAGTAGATGATATTCTACTTGAGGCATCTTTCTTTTTCAAAGTGCATTTACAATGAATGTTAGAGTATAATAAAAGTAATATGGTTGACAGAAAACTAAAAGAGCTAAAAGAGGCTTGAGGAAGAAGCTTAGAGAAAATATAGTATTTTTTTACAGCATTACTCAGAGGTCTTTGTCAACAATCACATCCTCTGTGAGTTTAAGTAGATCAACATAGATCTGGCTTAAAAAACAAACAAACAAACAAAAACCATAAATAACAGCAACAACAAAACAAATGATATTTCAAACACTTTGAGATACATCAAAGTCATCAAAGAAATGCTTTCGTATCATTACAAATACTTATAAAAGTTATATTTAGCTCATAGGAGAAGAACCGTGATCTACCACAAGTAGCACAAATACTGTATTCAATCACAATATAAAAAGCTTCAACAAACAGCTTAAGTGTTTCTGAGTAAGTTACTCAGTCTAGTAATAAAATGAAAAAATCAGATTTTTTTAGGAAAGGCAAAGATATAGTCTATTTCGTGTTAAAGCAACCTTAAGAAGAATAGAGGCAGAAGATGTAAAATCTTTATAAGAATTACATACGTAAGCTCACAGTTAAGCTTTCCTGTTCAAAGTCTCTTCATTAGCTTTTAAACCACAAAGCCTTTTTCCTGTCTTGCTGATATTACATCAACACAGAAACTTAACTAGCATGGAGTTATGGAAAAATCAGGCTTAGAAAAAAATCACTTCAAAGACAATACATCCATTAATGATGTTTACTGTGCTGGTACATTGTCACCTTTAATAGTGGAAAGTCCTCCCTAGCAATAAAGTTCATACATAAATGGAAATTAGTTAGCCATGAGAAATTCTACTTAGAGCAGCAAAAACTGATGCATATTCAAAAGGTCTTTCTCACAATAATAAATACTAGCCATGTGTTAAATTTACCAGTAGTTTTCATATCACTGTCCAATGAAAAAGAAATCCCATTGTCACTGGACATAGTGAAGTTATTCATTTTGTCTAAGTCAGGACAGTGTAGGATCTCTTTACTGTGATGAAATGACCTTTCTAGACCGAGATTAATCTGGCCTCTAACTGTCTACACAGTTAGTGTGAAGCAGGTGTCCACAATTTAATTAATTAATTAATCGATCCTATCCCTAGTGACAAATGTCATCTTAGAAGTATCTTTAGAATCAAATTTTCCTACTGTTTACAAATACCATATTGAACGATAATTGGGAGCAGAGTTTAGAAAAGTACTTCAAACAGCTGAGCTATATTAGTGGAGAAGAGTCATGCTTATAGTTGCTGCTTTGGGGTCATAATGTATATCTTGCAAATAATAAAGGATAAAAGATGTGAAGTTAATTCAAAAAGGGTAGTGTTCTTCCTAATTTAAAAGTATATAAAAGTAAGCTATGGGAATTCCTCCAAAGTAGAATGTGGGCTGTTTTATAATACTGAAATAAGAACTCCTTGACCTTTCCTTGGAATATTTTCCATGGCATGAGCTACTTAGTATCACTACCATTATTTAGCAAGTGAATACAGAACACCTTTCAATGAGCAGTTGCATCATCAGTCTCAGTGAAAAATATAAGAGATGGCAGTTATCTCCAGGCAGCTATTCCACTTTGAATATCTCTGTATGTGTACTGTTTGTTTGCTCTCAGCTGAAGAAAAATCTATGTTGAAAAGCAAAGACAAGACACCGACTTATCTTAAAATTTATTTCCTTGTTATGCAAACATTAATTGTATAATTTCTTAAACATTCATTGTCATCATTTTTATATAGGATTGCTTACAGAAGTGCTCTTAATAAGTACTAGGAAAGATATTAAGGTGCTGTGATGAAAATTGCCAAGTCAGAAGACAAGCTAGAAATGACATGATAAAAATTTCCCTTTTAAATATGTGTAGATATTGCTGCAGTGAATGTTATTTTTACCTTTCCTGTCCCTAAAAATAATTTTTAAGTCACTAGATTTGACTAATATTTTTCTTCTTTCTTTTTCTTTTAGTGTTTGTTTGTTTCTCTTTCTGATTGTTTCTGTTTTGATTCTTCTCTTTTTCCTTTTTTTTTTCTGAATTGGAAAATAATTTATAATTTACTTGCAGTCTAGCTTAAGTATTTTGAAAATGACATCTAAAAGAGTTCAGAATTTTCATTAAGAAAGGAATGAAACTTTGTGCTTAATATTCTTTCTGAAAGTTTCATAAGGATTTTTATGATATGATCACAAGTTATAATTGTGTCATTATACATAATTACTCTATACTATTACATCACATAATTGGATCAGTTCAAGTTCTAATTGCATGGTTAGAGACATTTACCCTAAATATGTTTCGGATATAACTACATTAATTTCATAATTCTGCCAGTGTCCAAAATTTTGTAGGATTAATGTTTATTTTTGTGCTTCTGCCACAGAGCAGGAAAATCTTAAGACAGAATTTTGTTTGCATAATGGATCCTATTTGTTTTCATCAGGAAGGTATTACGTCTACTCACATTTGTAATGTGCTAAATTCTATTTATACGTACAAAGATTTAAGTACCATTCAGTTTACAGAATGTCAAACCTGCTTATACAGACCACCTTGTCCACTGGTCTGAGAATGAAAAATAAGCAAACACAGCGGTCAGCTCATGGCAAGAAGCAGATGAGCAGAGACTAGTAGAACCAGACCCAGCTGGTGTGCAAGTTCCAGAGACTGCTTCACAGTCTTGTGAGGGAGCCAGCTCAGAGATGCTGATCTGGTATTATTGGTGCACTATTAATATCCCAGTACTTTAATTAAATATCTGTGGGTGGGCCTGTGGCAATACAGACACCACCTGGAGCATCGCCAGCTTTAGAAGACCAAAAGTTATCAGTCAGACAACAAAAAAGCTGAAACTGACCTTAAGATATTGACATTAAAAATAACCAGATTATGTTTTCTATTAACCCTTTTGACTTTTAAATGTTCATCTGCTCTTCTTCTGATGGTAATTGGCAGATGAGAATTCCAGATTGAAAAGTCAATAAGACATAGCGTTACCTATTTTTTTCCTCTTAGTTTGTAGAGCTCTACCCATTTTCCTTTAATATCTATATTTTTCCAGATTTTACCTATGTCTAAAAGAAGAGCTAGGAGTGCTTTCTCAATTATTTATGTATAACCTTCAAGTCTGTAAGGATTTTCCCAGAATTGTATACTCACGTATAACCACATCAGACACTTAGTGAATTCATATAATGCTAAATCAGCTAGGACTCCATATAGCTCCGTGTGACAACTACATTTATATTCTTCTTTGAAAATGTATTGCATTCAATACTTTCACACTTGAAGTATTAAAATATCGCTAATCCAGTCTAATATTTGAAATAGTGATACCATCAGAATTCTATAAAATATCCAACAGCAGTAAATTAAGTATGCATTAAAAATCACTGCCATCATCTTCAAAGCATATCCCAAAGTGATTGTAGGTCACTGACATAGATTTCTGATTTAGTATACACCAAAGATTTGATTCAGTGGGTCGCACAGAATCACAGAGAATCACAGAATAGTTGAGGTTGGAAGGGATATCTGCAAATCCTCTAGTGAAACTGCTTTGCTCAAAGCAGGATCAAGTAGAATAGGTTGCTCAGGACCATGTCCAGTCTGGTTTTGAGTATTTCCAAAGAAAGGGATTAAGGAGCCTCTCTGGGCAATCTGTTCCATTGCTTTACCATTCTCACTATATATTGTGCCAGATGGGCTCGGGATTCGTCAATCCAAGGACAGGAAATAGACTTAATAACAATGATGCCTTTAATTAACACAACATAGATACAAGTACATATGAATACGAATTGGTTAGTACATGTGAATACAAAAAAGTTACTTACTGAATAATACTTGCCAGCAGAATTGCAAGACCATGCATGTCTCCAAGGTAGTGGGCTGGAGGGGCCAGCAGGCTCTCAATCATAGCAGGCATCCCCACGGGAGACAACATGGGCCTCTATATTGGGAGTCTCCGTTCCCCAAATCTGTCCTTCGTATTTTATCCCCTGGGGCGTCCGGTCACATAGGGCCAGTACGTGCCAGGAGGCCACCCAGGGGCGGGTAAATCTCCACCTTTCTATTGTATCATCCTTCTAGGACTGCACCTGCGCAAATTCCAGAAGGGGGTCTCATCCCTCAATTTGGTGGTCTCGCTTCCCTTATCCTTCTCATTCTCACAGTGACTTTTGGCCTTCAAACTTCCTTAGACAGCAGTTTGTAGTCAGACTGGCTGTAAACCAGCCTGAACAGCAGTTCTGCTTCTTCTGAACTAACTACTTCTTTGTTGGTTTAGATAACGTGTTGCTTTTTGTTCTTCTTCAGGGATCTGGGTATTACAACCTTCCTTTGTTAGTGGCCTCTGCTGAGCATTATCAAGGTTCAGTGTTTTTCCCTCCAAGGTCTGGATTTTGTTTTACACAATGCTTATTTATGACTCTACAGATCATAGAAATTTCCATCTCCAATACATATATATATATATATATATTCTTTTTTAATTAATAAATAGAATTTTCTTGTATTTCAGTTTGAGATATTTGTCCATTCCTGGATACTACTGAACAAAGTCTGGCTTTATCTGCTTTTGAACTCTTCATCAGGTATTGTCAGATATTTACACATATTGATGAAAGCTTATGTGTGAGTAACTAAAATAATAGGAGGCATAGTTGACATAGTTATAATGAAACCAAGTAGACTTTTTTTTAGCCAAAGACTATTAGAGAAATGTATTGATATTAATAATTTTATGCATGCTAATATAATCTAGTTCACTGCATATAAGCACATAAAACAGTAAGGATCATAATGGTAGTGTTTCTGCAAGCAGAATAGATAAGAAATGTTTTTTTATATATATATCCCAAATGAAACAGAAGAAACCTGCTTTAAGTGTAGCTTTGATTCATCTTTTTTTCTTATAATTACTATTTCATATGATGGATTACAAACTCTAAAATAAATAAAATTCTGCATCTATGAAGCTTTATGTTTTGTGCTGTAATTAAAGGATAATCAGTATAACATCGGACTGCCCACAGTAATAAATAGCATTTGCAGGTAATTAAATGCCAGAAAAAAGCTGAAGTATTTTATAACCCTGAAAGCCATTTAGTGTGAGGATAAACCTAGACATTCTGTTTCTACAAGCAGATATTAAAAAGCTAATCAGGCATAAGAGTGGACTTTGGTACTCATGATCATTTTAGTTGTCCATAAAAACTATTTCTTCTTTTTCTTCTTTCTTTCTTTCTTTCTTTCTTTCTTTCTTTCTTTCTTTCTTTCTTTCTTTCTTTCTTTCTTTCTTTCTTTCTTTCTTTCTTTCTTTCTTTCTTTCTTTCTTTCTTTCTTTCTTTCTTTCTTTCTTTCTTTCTTTCTTTCTTTCTTTCTTTCTTTCTTTCTTTCTTTCTTTCTTTCTTTCTTTCTTTCTTTCTTTCTTTCTTTCTTTCTTTCTCTCTCTCTCTCTCTCTCTCTCTCTCTCTCTCTCTCTCTCTGTTTCTCTCTCTCTTTCTTCTTCAGTTTGTAAGGCAGAAAGGAATGTTTTACAGTGTTTCCTGCAGTAAAATATAGGAGTCATTTTATTAGGAAACTTATTGAAATAATTTATCTTCAGTTCATAGAGCACTCAATAAAAAAAAAAAAAAAAAAAAAAAAAAAAAAAAAAAACTTGTGTGCATTTTCTCATGCAGTAAAATTCTACAAGAAGGAAGAGAAAGAGAGGGATGGATGAAAGAAGGAAAGAAAGAAAGAATGGGATATCCCGGCACTACTGGAGTCTACTGTAATAATAGGAATATTAGCGTCAATTGGGATATGATGAAAACATGTTAAGATAAAAATGAATCTGCTTTTCACTGCTGTGGATTTTGATGTGGCTGTAATGTCCTATACCAAATCACTGAAATGAGGAAATTACACTTCTGGAAATAAAACTATACATTTCAATGGTCTGTAAAGATATCACTTAAGATAAAATGAGTACAGAACCAAACAAAATCCGAATGAAATATGGTAAATACTTAATCATCTGTCTCTTCTAGATTTCATCTGTATCATCTGTATTTCATCTGTAGTGCTAAATACATTTGATTTTGTACCACAAAGATCCAATCTAAAGGCTTTACTGCAGTGAGTCACTGAGCTCTAACATCAGAGGGAATTTTTTGTTAGGTTTATCTGGGTGAAAAAAAATCAGAAATTTCTAAAAGAATTAGGCATCTAAACAATATTGGATGCTATTGAGCTCTAATTTCTTTAGGTTACATCATAATACTCTTCTTCTAAGCTGAAAGCTGTACAGGAGAAGGAAATGTCTTTGGAGTGCAAGCACTACAGTAGGAATACAAAGATGGTCATTTTTAGGGAAAATAAAAAAATGGTTACTATGTTTGTTCCCTCTGTAACTGTATGATTCCTTACTTTCTGATATTTCAGACTGAAGCTGGAAGCATCATATTAATGGTGCTTATCAAGTAATTTATATCTTTTGAAAATGGGCTTAATGCAAAACTTGTGTTTAACTTACATTTAGATTTCAAGTAAAACCACAGACCCATTATACTATTGCATTATACAAATGCATAGAATGAGACACAGAATTATTGTATGATACTATAATATTATACAAATGCATTGTGGGGGAGTTTACACTTCTAATGCATATAGTGAATCCTTCTTGTCTTTTGAAGGAAGCAATCCTTCTTGTCTTTTGGACAGTTTTTGCCCATAATGTTCTACGATTCTCTATGGTTTTACTGAGAATTAGGGGAAATTTGCCAGCTGAACCTTAGGAAGTCCAGCAACATTCAGGATGTGTTCTATTTCAGTTTAAACATATATATCCATGATGCAGTGCAAATATAATTACAAAACCCAAGGTTTTCCCTTTAGTCCTACGTAGACTTCTCAAGAACTCACATGGAAAGCAAGAGAATTTGAAATGTTTATTAATATCCAGACTGACAGAAAACTGAGGAAAATTCATCTGAAATTGTATTCAGTGGAGAATGTTCTAAGACACGGAAGTGGTAGTCTGATAATTAATCCTTATCCTCAGGAAAGGTGTAGCATATGGAAACCTAGATTAAAGCTTTCAGAAATTATGCTGGTTTTACTGATTTTTTAAATAGGTTTATTTTTCAGTTTTGTGATTCCTTTTGGCTGCCAAATATGGTGGCAACTACCAATGATACTAATAGTCTAGCTGTCTACAAGATACAATAGTGATCCTAATTAAGATCCACAGGTGAAAGTGCAAAATTGAACTGATTGATTGTTTATACAGGAATGAAAATTCTCTTCTTTTGATTAATTCATCTTCAGGGGCTGAATTTGTAATTGAATACCAGTTCTCTGGTATTCTGAGAGAAATAACAAAACTGAGCAGCTTGAATTTCTTTCACATGAGAGAAAGTCATGAAAATCAATACAGTATTTTTAAATGTTTCAAAATATTTGTCCTTTTGGATGACACTTAAATCCAAATTACAGTTTACTTTTAGACCTTTCAGACATAGAGAATAGAAATGACTTCAAAGCATACTGGAACTATGAGATTTAATGTCTGATTTAAGAATCAGCCCAGCTCCAGTAACTAGTAACGCTCAGTAAACACTACAATCGATGAGTGGATTTTCATCTTGCCAGCGTTATTTAAAAATCTGCTCAATTTTGGTATACAGAAATTTATTTCAGCAGATATTAATTGCACCAAAATTTCTGTGACAAAAGATGGCATGTCCTGTTTAGATATAACTAAACCCAGAAATATCGCTGTTCACATCTAAACATATTGTCTAGCCATGGGCCTTGCACAGAGATGATCACCAGTTTTGGGTCCTGATGCTACTTGAGGCAAGTGAGAGAATGGACCCTGGACCTGTAGCACTACCAAAACCTGACATATGCTGGAGGATTGCTAAAATTTGTCAGAGTCTTTGATGGCATCACCCACGTAAAACAGATGGAAACGTGGTTTTTAAATTCCTATACATTGATTTCCTGTCTGTGGTATCAGCTAAGTAAACAAATAAGACTTCTAAACCATATGGTCTTTCTACTGGCACTTGATTTCTTACTCTAAGGGAAGGAGAAATGTGAACTTTATAGTACAATACTAAATGGAAAATCTTTTCTGAGAAAGTACTATCCCAGTTACTGCCTCCCACAAGGTTCTGATGACCAGAAAGATAAGGACTGTACACTACATACTGTTTGTAATGAAGACAGCTGGGGATTTTGTTTTCTCCTTTTGTAATAGCTCCTTATAGAGCTGCAGAAGAGAAATCTACAGTATATCCAAATATTCACAGAAGATAATAACTTCCCATAAATTAAGAAACTGATAGACTAGCAAAATTTAATTCAACATATTGATTCTGATACACTTTAGAAAATTATAAAAATTATTGACTGAAAATACATTCTCAAGTAAAGTTCCTTTCTCATACCAGCATAATGGAATGATAACTACCAATAACTCTAACCTCTCCCACACTGCGGCCTTCATCTTTTCTTTATGGTATGGATTTGTTAAGCTACCAAGTGGAAAATCCTTCATGAAAGAGATGCTGCTAGGAACCCCAAAATATTGATATAACATTTTCATGCTTGTTTTTCATGTTTCAAGCTATGGATTTTTTTTTTTTTTAATAATGGCCAGATAGTTTTTGTTTTTTCTTTTTTTTCTAAAAGTCTACACTTGATCTATCTTTGTCTCCATGGAGTGACACTATTTTTCTCTATTTTCTGTGTTGTTGAAAATATCTGAAGTCAGATGTAGAAATTGAAATACTTTTAAAAAGGCATGGCTCATTTTTTTTCACTTCTTTTAGTTTGCTTCCGTTTGAGTGAAAGGGATGATTTTCACTTCATCTAGTCTGCGGTGTTTGTTCCTGCAATAAAAAGATGGATAAAAAACAGCTCAGAATTAAACTTTGCCTGTCATCAGACAGCTGTTTTTTTATAAATACTATGATTGCATCTTTTTGTGCAGAAAAAAGTAGATTTTAAATATGCTGAGACACCTTCTCGCTATGAGTGAGCAGGCTAAGGAGTTAATTTGTTTTTGTTTAGATGGAGAAGTCAGCAGCCATGACAAGCTCTCCTGCTGCATGTCTGACCCTGTTACAACTTGCCTGTTATTAAATAACATCTCTATTGTTAGTTTATCTGGAACGTGAATCCCTAGCCACAGTGAAGCAGAATCTGATATAACAGTTTATTGGTATTCAGGAAAATATTCTCTTTCTCTAAACGTGCTTGTCTTCTGGGACGAACGCTGCTGGTGACCCTCCTTTTCAGGATGTTCATGGTTTTTAACAATGGTGCAGTGTTCATTTCTCCTTTTCTGCAGTTCAAGGCAAGTTGCTTAGATAGGGAGCACTCCAAGTTCTTTCACTGTGGTTACAGCTAACAGAAATAGTCCATAATCTTTCTGATCATTATCACTGAAACACTTAAAAATTAAGAGAAATCAAGGCTACAGTACTAGGTTCTAATGAATCACCAGAAGCAAACAGTGAGTGTTCCTTGAAAAAGCCTGCAGAATAAAGATATCAGGCATGAAAAGTGGAGAGGGAATGATGGAGTGATGGCTGGCCAACATCATGTTAGGTCCAGGATCAGAAAAAGAGCTGGGATCAAGGTGAGGTTCACTGAGTGAGGTTTTGTTAGCAGGAGATAAGAAAAATAAAAAGACAAAACAAAAGAAAGTGAGGGACAGAAGGCAAAGAGTACAAGGATGGAAGCAACAGCCAGTGAGCAGAAGAAAATGTTGTCAAAATAAAAATCAAATAAACTGTTTGGGACAGCATCTCTGTATACTCCTTCCAGCTGGAACATGCTTCAAGACTGATGACAGCTCATCTACAGGGTTAGGTGTGGGGGAAGTGTTAAAAGTCTTCATATCAAAAAGGAGAGGGCCTAGTACGGATCTTGTAACCGCGTAAAGAGATCTGGGAATGAGATATAGAGAGAAAAGATCGGGGTAGCCAGCCTTAGGAAATAACTAAAGGAATACTGCTACTATAAGGGGAAAAAAAAATACCTCATACGTAAAAGTTACTCAGAGGCATTTAAAATATTCAAGTCAATGTTATTATTGTAAGACCAAGAATAAATTTTTAACTCAGGTCAAAAGCCCATTATGTAAAAACAGACTCCAAAAGACATCTCCTAACATACTATGTTAGCGGTACATGAGGGCAAATGGACGATTTCTCACAAAAGCCTATTTAGCTATGGTACTGAATGGTCAGTGCTGAAGAACAAATTAAGAATAAACATTTAGGAACCTTTGACAATTGTGTGGGTGGATGTGCTTGAGTCCTTAAAAGACTTGAGACTATTCACTGCTGATACCTGTTTATAGACAAGCTCTTTATAGATAAAAGAGCTCTACAAGATATCAGTCTAGGAAACACAGTCCTCTTTCAAGAAAAAGAATCTAGGCTGGCACTTTTGAATGAAGACACTAATATAATATATCAGATCTTATCTGAATTATTATTATTACAGAATGATTAAAGTTGGAAGGGACCTCTAGAGATCATCTAGTCCAACACCCCTGCTCCAGCAGGAACACCTAAAGCATGTGGCACAAGGTGGCATCCAGGCAGGTCTTGAAGATCTCCAGAGAAGGAGACTCCACAACCTCTCTGGGCAGACTGTTTCAGTGCTATGTCACCCTCACAGGAAAGAAGTTCTTCCTCACATGGAGATGGAACTTCCTGTGTTTCAACTTGTACCCATTACCTCTCACTGGTCTCACCGGTCCTCTCACTGGCCACCACGGAGAAGAGCCTGGCCCCATCCTCCTTACTTTCACCCATCAAGTACTTGAACATGTTAATCAAATCTTCTCTCAGTCTTCTCTTCTCCAGACTAAACAGGCCCAGCTCGCTTAGTCTTTCCTCATACAATGGATGCTCCAGTCCCAAAATCATCTTCGTGGCTCTATGCTGGACCCTCTCTAGAAGCTCAATGTTCTTCTTCTACTGGGCAGCCCAGAACTGCACACAATACTCCAGGTGTGGCCTCACCAGAGCCAAGCAGAGGGGGAGGATCCCCTCTGTCGACCTGCTGGCAACACTCCTCCTGATACAGGCCAGGATCCCATTGGCCTTCTTGGCCACAAGGGCACATTGCTGACTCACAGCTAAACTTGTTGTCAACCAGGACTCCCAAATCCCTCTCCACAGAGCTGCTTTCCAGCAGGTCAATCCCTAATCTGTCCTGGTGCCTGGGGTTATTCCTCCCCAGGTGCAGGACCCTGTACTTGTCCTTGTTGAACCTCAAGAGGTTCCTCTCTGCCCAACTCTCCAACCTGTCTATGTCTCTCTGAATGGCAGCACAGCCCTCGGGAGTGTTGGTCACTCCACCCAGTTTGGTGTCATCTGCAAACTTGCTGAGGGTGCACTCTGTGCCCTCGTCCAAATCACTGATGAACAAGTTGAAGAGCACCGGGCCCAGTACTGACCTTTGCGGGACACCACTGGCCACAGGCCTCCAACTAGACTCAGCACCATTTTTCACCACCTTCTGGGCTCTGCCATTCAGCCAATCCTCAATCCACTTCACTGTCCACTCATCCAGTCCAGTCTTCCTGCACTTCCTTTTTTTTTTTTTTTTTTTTTTTTTTTTTTTTGAGTAAAAATCGTGTCCTCTTACTTCCTTATTTCCTTCAAAGAGGAAATAAGCCTGTTTTCTGCAGGACTGGTGCTTTGTTCCTGCTTTTTGCCAGACATTTCAAATCACCAGTTCTGTTCTAAATCAATCCCAGAAGTGTCAAAAGGGCTGAAACTGAAGGATGTTGCTGATGAAGTGACATTACAAAGGAAATGCTGGTTGTGTCTGTAAAAGATCACAGTAATGCAGAGATTCCCTCATATCTCTCTTCTCATCTGTAAGAGAGATTAATTCATTTGATTTCTGAAGTTTACTAGTTGACTTGTGCCA
Organism: Tinamus guttatus; assembly: GCF_059628265.1. Lineage (NCBI taxonomy): Eukaryota > Metazoa > Chordata > Aves > Tinamiformes > Tinamidae > Tinamus > Tinamus guttatus. Next base: position 676,724 of record NW_028288964.1, on the reverse strand, counting down.
TGGCTACCCAATCTTCCACTCGGCTACCAACTCTTGTTTCTTACTTCAGTCAAGCTCAGTTGCATTCAGCCTGAATGATGTAAAACTGAGAAAGAAAAATGTCAAATTTGGTGTTTGGAAGCAGGTGCTGGATTGACATCTGTGATAGACAAGCAAAGACTACAGTTATTACTCTTTAATTGCCATAGCAACTAAACATGGCCTTTTTGCTGAAATAGTATCATGGCAACACCTTATTCATTGTAAAGAAATAATAAGCAGTCAACCTAGAATAGCTGTCGGGGCTGCACTCAAGTGAAAACTGTAGACTTAGAAAAGAAAGGTTAATAAAATACACAGAACAGAAAACAAGGTTAGAGGTGATGTTTTGCCTGTGAGGCATTTTTCAGAATGCAGAAGAAAAAGATTAGCTGCAGAGACAAGATGAACATTAGCTCCCTGGTTTCTCCTTTCTACCAATAACCTTTTAAGAGTCTTTCCACAGCACATAAAAGGCCCTGCAGCCATCATGTCACCTTCAACCTTCTTATCTATCCCATTTTTTTCAATATATATTGATAACATTTCTCTTTTTTTTCTTGCAATCTTTTGAAGAAGCCACAAATTACGATCATTTCACATCCATATTAGGAATTCAGATCTGAGTAATCTGATCACTTTTCATGTTGTTCCTTTCTAACTAGTGGCAAGCCTGGAAGTTTGTGAAGTAGCATCTTAGTTAGTGTCATTTCTTATCTCATTGGTATGTATAAACTAAATGCATTCATGAAGAAACTTTGACCCATTTTATATAATTATTGTATTAAAATACAGGCTAATAGAATGTACCGTGAGAAAAAAACTTTATCATCTAAGAACTGTTTTCACTATTATGTGCTATATATCTCCTTATATAACTTTTTAATTTTTCATAAGCTTTAAAAATAGCTGAATCTGAAGGAATTCATTTAATAATATGTTACTGCCTACCTTTTAAACATTTTTTATGCTGAGGACTGTGTAGAAAGAAAGCACATTTGAAAACTCGTAGTTTATGTGTTTTAGCTCACAGGATAAATAAAATTTAAAAAATCACAGGAGAAATGACAACTACACTTGCAAATGTGAGGCAGGATTTATAAGCTTGATTCTAGTTAACTTCATTGAGAATGTCATATAATTTGAAGATCTAGGGAGTAAATATTTCATGAAATTTAACACAAACTATTTTATAAATGCATTAAGGAGGACTCTCTGTCCATTTGTCTTTTCAGATTGTTAACTTGATTATGGATTTTTTACAACAGAGCATAAATTAATGTCTTGTGATTCTTCTCACTATGAAACAGAGTGATTGGCTATAATGACTACCTTAATATATGTCACTAGTCCTTTGGGCAGAAGAGCTCTACAGATACCTGTGTTCATGCCCAGCTCTCTCTCTCTCTCTCTCTCTCTTTTTCTCTCTCTCTCTTTTAATATAATTATTTTACTTCTTATACAATATTTTCTTTTTAAATTATCCATTCTTTACAATCCAGTGAACATCTTGAGTGTGGAAATGCTCTAAAGGAGATGAAGAGCTTTAATTTGTTATGATTTGTTACACAATTCTGTACAAGACAAACAAGTCCAAGCATGTACATCCAGGGTCTTTGTAAAAATGATTTATGGACCTCAGATTTGGGTATCTTAATACCACAAAATAAAAGCCAGTTATTGAACTAGTACAAATTCTCTTTAATCATTGCCTTTAATCAGGTTTTATGTGAAGACAGTGTGTTGTTGTTTTTTTTGTTTGTTTTTGTTTTTTTTTTTCATATAAGTCAGAATTTCTTTCCTAGGAACAGATTAAGATCTAAATTTTTTAGTATTTGGGGTTTAAGAGACATCACATTACTGACAGAATCATTAGTCCCACTAAATAATGTTAGAAAACACATATTTTAAACATCCGAACTGAACTCTTGTGCAGGCAATCGCTCCCCTATCCCATACATTCTATGCTTCTAAACTCCTTAGCAAACAACAGAGAAGAGAGATAGGTTGTCCTGCACCCAACAATATCCTGGGAGCTTTGAAGGATGCATAGAAGTTCAAACATTAACAGCAAGGGAGCAGTGCTCACTGTACTGCATTCAGAGAGATGCCTTCCACCTGGGGCTAAGATCAGCATCTTTATACTGAGTTCTAAGTGCTAGCCAAATATGTACTGGTCCAAAAAGGATTTAATTCTATTTTTATAATGCTGTTTACTTAAAAAAAAAAGTGAACTTAGTGCTAAGAGCAGATAATTGGGGGCATATCCCCTAGAATGTTTTGCTCTGTGTTCTGTGTAGTAACACATTCTCCAAAAGCAGATGGCATCCCAGAGCCCTAATCAAAAAAAAAAAAAAAAAAAAAAAAGCCAATCAAACAAAACAAAAAAAAAAAAACAGAACAGAACAAAACAAAAAAGTTTAGTATTATAGGAGAAAACATGTGTATCATGCCCAGGATAAATCCCTTTGAAGAAACATTGTGGAGGATTTTTTGATGTGTGAAAATTCTTTCCCTTTGATTATTAAAATACAATTAAATCTTCCTTATACACAGAACCCTATGCATCTTTTCAGAAAAATTCAAGTCCAGCTTTGCTTTGCTTAATAGCTTGAGAGAAAAATATAGTACAGATTTTTTAAATTATATACTGATAAGAAAAATGTGGCATAAATTTAAACTGAATAAAAGTCAGAAATAATGTCAATTTTCAAACTAGTTCTGTTGAGGATCCATTGCAATGCAAAATGACTCTTAGGTACCTAAGCCGACAAGGTCTCTGATTTTTGTCAGTTAAACTTTATAGACATAAAATTAGACTTATGGCTTGAGCAATCTGGACCATCTCTCAAGCTGAATATTGATGAATGGAATAATAAAGGCATAAAATGGAATTAGTCACCAACATGTCAGAATGTTTCTGTTCCTTAGGGGCTGAGTTCCAGTTGAATGGTTCTTCCCTGGACTGCCCATCTCTGACTGGAATGTAATTTTTTTCCAGCAGTAACCCTAAGGAAATAAAGACAAGCAAATGATTCTATAATTTTGGTACTGAGTCTGTCTACTCTGGAAACTTTCACATAACACATAACTTTCACATAACTTTTCCAAAAATTTTCTGATGTATACTATGGGGTCTAAAAATTACAAATTATTTGAATGTCTTGAAACACTGCTTTCAAAACTGAAAGAATATCTCCACCTAACCATTCAGTAAGTGTAATCATTAAGTTTGTTCGTTTGTTAAAAAATTGACTTCCTAGTCGTGCCCCCAACTAAATAAATATATATTATTACTCTTTGATAGCTCTAGACTCATGCATCTGAAATCATCAAGCCAGAAAAATGGATTAGTAGTTAGATAAATTTCTTCTAGCCTTGCAAATGCAGAACCCTATGAATCTACAAATTAGGATGAAGTGTACCACTAACAGCATATGAAAAATATGTATTTTTTTAATTTTCTTGGGTTCCAACTCTACATCTTCTCACAATTAGAATAACCCCAATGTTAACAAGTGGATAACAAAACTATACTTTGTAATTGTATTTAATATTTTTAGGTAAAAAGCTATATAGAATTCTGAAAGCAGGAGAAAGGGAGGGAAGAGTGATTGATTAATCTTTTTGATCACTATTAACTCAGAAAGACCCATTAATTGTTTTTCTAAAATATGATAGTGTTATTAGCAGCTTTACAACACTTAGGTAAGACATCGTGAGTCCTGCAGTTTTTGATTATTGATGAACTGGCAAGCTAATCCTTTTGGATTTAACAGGATCTAAAAAGGAAAGCAAATTTTCTAATTTTTGCATGACAGACAGCGGACATATACTAAAGTTCCTGACACCTGTTCTGTAATAAGGTAGTGCAGGAGGTAAAGAGCCAAAGGTCAGTCATGTACACAGCTTCTGTCCATGACTCAAAATAGACCAAAGGCCTGAGTTTCACCATTTTGTAACCTTTAATCCGAAGTTTCATGCAGGAGTTAAATCACGTATGTCATTTTAGGCTGCTAAATGCTTAAGTACTAATGTGGTCCTGTAAACCTTTATCTCCTAAATATGAAACGCTTAGGGTTTTACATTGTACCAAGAACAGATAGAGCAACTCAAAGTGTGTATGTGAAATCACTGCTGCAAACAGCTTACAGCTCCGCATCCAAAAGAAATTATATATAGGTTCAAAATGGGATTCAAGAAATTAATGAAAGGCAAATACACCAGGAGCTACTAAATGATTTCTTCTGGTGACAATCTGGTTCAAAAAATTCCCAGATAGTAGATTGGAACAGCCTTCTAGGAAAGGATATTTGAATTTTTAAAAGTTAGATTTTGCTCATTTCCTTGTTCTAATATGAAAAACAATGGGAAACACTCACTTCAAAGCAAAATATTTGCTTGAAGTTGCTGCAAGGAAAACAACCTCTTTTGAAGATGCCTCAGAAATGATGACTTATTGTTCATAGCAAAGTAGGGACATCTGCAGGTAACTGTTAACAATTTATTCTAATTTGTACATGCTTAGCTATCGTGCTGGCTGGAACATGCTGCTAAATTTCAATGTGGCTACACTTCATTGCCCACAGTATATTAGAAGTTTACATTAAGAACTGAAAAAAAATGCTCCTAATACAGTGAGGATATTGGATCTTTATTATGCCAGTAAAACAATGGTTGAACTTCCATTAGGGACTTCCATTTCCTAAAGAATTACCCATTGTAGCTGTACCTGCTGTCTCATGTCTCCCACGAGTGCTCTGGACAAACTTTAGGTGGGCTGCCCAGGGAAGCAGTGGAGTCACCATCCCTGGCAGTGTTCAAGAAATGTCGATGAGGCACTTAGAGACATGGTAGGCATGGTGGCGATAGATTTGATTTGATAGATTTGATTAGCTAGATAGATTTGATAGATTTGATTATCTTAAAGGTCTTAAAGGTCAACCTTATGGTTGATTCTATTATTCTATGACCCTTTGTCCAGCCTGGGAGGTTACAAAGGTTAGCCTGCTGTGCTACTCTTTGTAAAGGGTGAAAGCACAGATATAGAGATCTTCACCATAGTAGGTCCTCATATTCTATTTGATACTTACGTAGATATGCAAAGACCAGGGTTAACTACTTTTCATGTTTTTCTTAATCTTTCATCTCTGAAACCAGAGGTCTTAACCACATGGTAGCTTTCATAATTGTTGAAAATCAGCAGATTGTCCTGCCAGGGGTAGAAGAGACTTCCTACTCAAAACACTTTGGTCCTATGGACATGCAACTGCTAGTCACCTGCTCCTTCATTTATTAAATATACCCTTTAGCCACCAGGAGGTACTTTCATAGAAATATGAAAGATCTTGAATTCATAGAAAACAGATTATGAAAATGACTGTATTACTGTACTGATGGTGTTTAACCTTTTTTTTTACCAGTACCTAACATGCCTAAATAGCTTCTGTTCTATAATTTGTGATGTTTCTTCAAAGGAAGTGGTTTTGTAGGTACGATTTGCATAAATGTACTCTTTGTAATCAGAATGATTTCCTGCTTTTGGAGAAAGCGAGTTCTTCAGAGATAAGCATATAAGATAATATTATTGCTATGAAAATATAACTTCCACAATAAAAAAAAATAAAAGTCTGCTTGTAAAGAATCCTTCCTCTGACATTTTCAGTGAACATTGTAACCATGTAGTTAAACTACACAATGCTCTGTGTGTTAGGTAAATGCTGATGGCCTACACTTCTGCTGGATAAAGCTTGATGCAAGGTTAAGTGACTGTCCAAGGAATCACAAGAAGAAAATCAGACCCTCTTAATAAATATCATGTGCTCTGAAGGAGGATAAAAAATAGCCCACAGCTAGAAATAGGACCTAACTCAGAGTCCTGGGCTTTCCCTTTACGCTGATTGACCAATGGAGCTTGCTTGGACATTACTTTAGTTGTGCAGCACATGTACTCAGAGAGGAAGAAGTTCTATTTTCAGATCACTGTTCCATCATTAGATAACTGCAAAACTGGCTATTGAGAGCTAGCTAACTGTGCAGAGAACTGATAAGTGACTAAAGAGCCAATTTCATACTTAAGCTCATCTCACTGATCACAAAAGATCACACAATTCTTGCTTTGGGGCAAGATTTTATCTGACTTGGGATTTAAGGCTAAATCACAAACCAAAACAAACAAAAGAAAAGGACTTAGGCATCTTATCTGAGGAAAGGGTGATATTTCAAAACTAGATTCAAAATGTTGTTCCTAAAATCTCCTGTGCAGTTTCCACCTAAGCCTCAAGGCACAAGTGTTACTTTCTGTGACCTTAAACTTCCCAAGGAGATTACCTTCTGCACAACTGCAGAAGTGCTTCTGCTTTGATACAGTGAAACACCTTACTATATAGTTCATACTGAAGACCAGCTAAGATGTCAGGCAGATATTCCTTAACCAAATTCCTCCCAGGGTCCTGACCTGATAAGCATTATCAGAGTAGATCTCTGCACATAGACCAGATTGGATGCCTTGAAAACATGAAATGGCAGCTCCTGGATTCATAGAGAAGGACATAGTGCAACTAAACATTTATTTAAAAAATAAGTGACTTCCAAGAAAGTAGGAGAGGAAAGCTAATTCCTTTCTCAAGACCTCAAGAGATTTTGAGAAGAAATCTCAAGAGATTTCTTTCTTCTTCTTAGGTCACTGGCCAGAGTTGGTAGGCTTTGTAGAAAGTAACTGAGTTCTTTGGGCCAAAAAGGAAACAGAAGGGTCATCGTGACTCTTCTGTGCATGACATGTCCTTTGTGACTTAGTGGAGTGATACTTCATCTGTGCTTCCTATCTAATACTCCCTGAATCTTGTATTCCTTTCTACAAAGTAATATAACAAGCTTCAACAAGCATGTGGAATTTCTCTTTCCTCTTCCAACTCCCTGTGTTACCTGGAGCCCAGTGGTTACCACGTTTGCCTGAAGAAGCAACAAGGAATTACATTTTATTTTGACTGGAAAGGAACTCAGAGTTGAGGTGATCCCTACTTTGTGAATATACAAAGTGAATAGAAGTAACTGTGGCTGATATATGCTTTAAGTGGAACCTAAGATTTGCAGAGTTTGCTAGTCATGACCTGACTGTGACCTCAAACATCAACATATAAAATGATAATGTTTATTGTGGAAAAGTCAAGATACACATTACATAGAGATCCAATACCTTTACGTGCCTTTCCATTTGCTTTAATAATCCATTCGGATTATCTTTCGGGTATTTGTCTGCATGGATTCCACAAACACAGCTTAGAAAATGTTCGGTTATGTAAAATAGGGGTGGACATAAAATTATATCTAACACACCATTGTCAAACATAGACAAATTACTTTTGGTCAAAAGGATGATATAGCAGAGTATGGCCAGTCTGCACATCTGCTAGCTATATACCACATATCTCAGAACTTCACATGCTAAAAGTTTCTATTACTTCCTGGTGAGAGATGATATGATTTAGTCTCATCCCTCTGGCTGTTGTGTGGTCTATCTATCCCTCCATAAAAGAAAATGGAAGGGATTAACCAGCCTTCAATGTGAAAAGAGATAAAGACCCAATAAAGATTTACATCATCTCATAGTGGTATAACACACATTGTAATGTGTTTTTGCTCAACATGCAGCTCCCGCACAATATGAAAAATTGCTAATGAATACAATAAAAACCTAATATTAAGCTTTTGACTTCATCCAGGCATAGCCAGAGAATGCAAACTTAAGGTCAATATTCAATGACTAAATCTTTGTTCTTTGTGTATTTGTCGTGTCACTATAATCTAAAGTTGCCTTCAGTTTGTATTTCTTGGCATTTATCAGTTTAAGACAGTACCTGGAGATTTATTTAAGCATAGAATATTAGATATAATTTGCATCTAATAATAAAAACAAGCCAGACCTTTTTCTGTCCTCATGAGTGTATGAATGTCAAAAAGACTCAGCATTCCAGAAATACTATAATGAACTAAATATGAAGGCAATGGGGAAAAAAACACATCAAAGGTGAAGTATGTTTTCAATCAATCTCTGCAGAGAACTCAGCTTTGGAATGCTGAGATTGTATAATAACCTGCAGACCAGATTCCCATGCACAGCTGTACAAAGCAAAACATAAGCAGGCGAACTGTGAAAACTATTATAGTCTTTGAGAGCCTAAACCTAATATTTATTTGATGCCTTATCTATTCCAATAAGATTTTATTTTAGAGAGAAATAGATACTGCAAACATAGCATAATTACGTATTAACCATTTTTGCCACAGCATGGAATTAGAAACTGTCGTCCTTTGGATATATAGTTAAAATTCTAGAGACTTAAAAGTCATAGTTAATTTTTTTTTAAAAACCCACTATCTTCAAAGCAAAGCTAAATTGATTTTTCCTCTATAACTATAAAATATTAAAGCATGTAAATATGCCATTCATTGGCCTGTGTATATATTGTTAAATGTATGTGTATGCTCAGAGGTGTATATTGGTATATGTATACATATGTATTTATGTTCACATGCACACATGTATAGATATATGTGTATATACACATATATATGTGTGAATGTATTTACATACTTCACACTTTTTTTCTATATTCAGTGCAAGATTTTTGAAGTGATCTCTTGTTAGCACTGAAGCATGCCTCTCTTACAGGGAAAATTACATTCTAACAAAGAATCATTATAATTGCTCTTTAAAAAAATCAGATGTGGCTCAACTCCATGCAGCTTTTCATTGCATAGAACTGCGTGAAATTTCATTATGAAAACTAGAATCAATTAAAGTTCACCTCATTAAGGATTTGTTAATAGCTTGACACTCACCTTCAGATCATCATAATGCCTATGTGATCTTTTAGAGTACAGCTGGGTATAGCAATTGTATCTGCAGAGATTTCTTTTTTCTTTTCTTTTTTTTTTTTTTTTTAGAAGCAGACACTACAAAAATTCAGACTTCATATAAATAAAGGTACTGTAAAGGTGAGAAAGGCCAAGAAAAACACTCATTTGTTCAGAAGAAAAGCACGCGAATTCAGCCTGATGGCACTTATTTTCTCTTCTGTTTATCTGCCAAGGTGTTTGTATCAGCAAATTTTTGTTTGCTGATCACATAAATGGAAGTTGACTCATGTAAATATGTACATACAAGTGTTTGTGCTGGAACAATTTGTGAATCTCTTTTCAGATATATTTGTTGGCATGGGAATCTATCCAACCAGGAAGCAGGAACGGTATCACATGTGAAAGAGATGATTAACTCCACAGACAAGTAGGATGTAATAAACATAGTGCAAATGCTAAGCAGTGGTTGATCTGTTTTATTTAGATCTGTCATCAGGGCTGGACCTTTGCAGCATGGAGCGTGGCACACGAACGCACCACCCCATGCCCAGAGCTGCGTTATGTACTGCTCACATTCAGCCTCTGCCTCACGTATGTTGTTTGATGAGTAACTTCAAGTACCTTGCACACCAGGACATGCCAGAGCATGTTTGCATATATTTCAAAAAGAGTTTAAAGTTGCCGAATAAATCATTGTGTGGTGAAATACATGACTCAACTTGAGGTTTGCTCTAAGTTTTCCTACATTTTTCCCAGCAGGTTTCTCTGAACCTAAAATCCACAGACAAAATGAAACCAAGAGAGAAGTTCAGCCCTGTGTAGTCAAAAGACTAAATGTGACACAGTTACATAAATAAGACTCCAGGTGACATTATTCCCCAATTAGTGTCTCTAATCTTTAGCTCTCACTAAACTACTTGCCTGAACCAGTTAGGCCTGACAGTCTGACTGACCTCATTTTAACCCCGGGTTTAAGTTGGTGCAAATGGAAAATTAGTAACAGGGATAGCCAATAACACATAAGGTTAATTTAGAAGCAATGTAAATTAAAAAAAAAAAACATATACAATATATTAACACCAAATAGATTTCTACCATACTGAACAACTACTTTAATGAAAAACAAATACTACTGCTACATGTGCATTCCTTTCTCATTTTGCTCATCTGAATGTTTGACCTAATATTCAACATATTTAATACTTACAAATCTAGCTAGGTTGTTTTGTTTATTTATTTAGTTCTAGCATATGTTCAAAATTTTATGCAAGTGCTGACCACAAAATGATGGTAAGAAGAAATCATTTGTCACAGATTAAAAACAGTACATCCTGTGTTGGAGCATACAGACACATTCTTTTTTTTTTTTTTAATGAGATTTATTTCAGTTCAGTGATTCAAAAGTACACATCATGCAGATCATGATCGTAGTCTGATGACTCTAAAGTGCAGACACAGAAGCTTCTTTCTTCCACAGTCTGTGTTTTTTGTGTCTAGCAGTGGTTTATTCAAAAAAAAAAATCACTGACCAAGAAATCATATCTGAAACCTCAAAAGTCAGAGTAATGCTGAATACTTAGGTTGAGTCTGCTCTTTGAGGTTTTGGGGTTTTTTTTTAGTCAGAATGATTGATAAATATCCCTCTAGCAGGGATTAATTCTTAACTAACTCATTACTTCTTTCTTAGACGTTTTGAATCAAACTAACACAGACATTTTGATCACAATTCATTATTTTGTGTTACTACAGCATAAAATTCTCACACAACTAGAGATGTATTACATAGAAATATTATATGGGATTCAGAAATACTTATTTATAACAAATATTACTTACAAAGTCTCCTGGATCTCTAACAAAAATGTAAATACAAAAGATTTATCTCTTGCAAGAATCCTAAATACTGACAGTGTTCATTTAAACGGTGCAGATAAGAGCCGTGGAAACAATGGACATCAGTCCTATTGGTTTTTATTTTTTATGGATCCCCAAAGAATGCTCTGTAGTTTAAAACATAAACAGAAAGGGCTTTGCCCCAAGCTGGTTTTTATCTCACATTAAATGCGACTTAGCAGTGCCAACTACTACAAGGAGAAAGAGGATGAATGTTACAATAAGACCATGGAGAAGGTCATCATGACTCTCTGCCCCAGGCTTCTTCACAGGTTTAAAGGCAGCGGGACAGATCCAGCACTCCTGTAAAGGAGCTTATTTCCTCTGGAGTCAGGAGAGGCAGCCAGATTTACACTGAACAGACCACTGTCTCTGAACAGGTAGCCTAGCAATTCACTGACAACTAGTTAACGACTTGTCAAAGCTAAAACACCAGTCATTCACTTGCCTATATCTAAGAAAGTGATATGCAGCCAGAGCTATATGTGTAGCATTTAAGTAACTGCCACAGATGGGGAATTTAACACTCTTGCTGAAATTATTCCAGGAATCCCTAGATCATATTTGAACATCAGCAAGTTTATATAGAAATGCACAGTTATCAAGAATGCCATCTAGTGTACCCTCCAGCAACACTCAGCCGTACCAGCATTCTGCATGCTGAAATAAAGTGAAATGATTATGAACTGTACATCACCCTGGATTGTGATAGATAGGGTCATTAATAGCAATCTGACAAAAATCAGACGGCTGGATCTAATGGAAATCACAAGGCTTCTCAAAGCAACTTACCCTGTTTTGTTCTGTCAGATGGCATAAGACTCTTTGTATAAGATTACATAAAACTATTCCAGTTCCATCCAGCCTGTCTCACTAATCTTTCACTAGGATGCCTCATGGCAAGCCTGTAACTAAAGAAAGCCCTCCTGCTGCTGCCACCACCACTCTGTTTCTGTATCTCTAAATCACCCTAAATATAGGAGAAAAGCATCTTGTGGTGCAAGTTTCCTGGATACTTCCCTGAGTTCTCAGAGATAAGAATTAATCTGCATAACCCCAGTAAAGATGTTTGATATGATGTTATCTGGCAAGTGGTTAATCTTAATCTTACTATCTCACAGTTGCTGTGGTATGCAATAACAAATTGTAAATACCTAAATGTTTTCCACCATGAACATCACATCTTTATTTCTTCATACACAAGACTCAACGACTGCACTTCATCTCTGGCTGACTTATGCGATGGCACAATGTGTGAAGCAACAGCAAAGTCTTTGCATTACCTGCTCTAGCTTCAAATCCACTGACTTATAGTGCTTTGGCATTCCAGCTCAAGTCAATTTTCTATCAGCTATGGACAATGCTACTGTGAATTATTTACATACACAAATAATTTAGATTTTATACAGCTTATATGTTTAATGTATTTCCAAGAAAAATCCTGCATTTCATGTTTTGAAAGATTCCTGCAATGTTCCAGCTTGTATTAAGCATCTGCTAAGATATATATTTACTATGTGTCCTTGGTCATGCACAGGCATTAGAATTTGTGTTCACACTACATTTCACTGTAAATTACTCCCTCATTTTCCTCTATGAAAACAAGAATGATTTAATGAGAAAGAAAGGGCACATGGAACTAATCTAGCACTAAACTTCCCTAGGCACTGTATACTTTTTGCACAACTTTAGGCAGAGTGTTTTGCTGCAAGCTAACTTCTTTCCATGCAAATCAGACATAAAGGCACAAGCTGCCACTCTAAGGAGTTTTATGAAGGTAAATAATCTTAAAGACAGGCAAGGTAAATAATGTTAATGTCTACATGGAAAACCAGTACAGGTGAGTAATGCTTTAGATGATAGATTTGATGCTTTGTCCTACTTCTCACAGTGCCGGTGCTCTGAATTCTGTTACGTACTTCAAATAAAATCTTTAGAAAGTTCTTCTGGTTACTTTTAAGCACCTACCCTTTTTATTAATGGATTTAAAGTGTTTAAAGAAACTAGGTTGGGAACAGTCTGCAGCTTAGCTGTCAGCAACAGCACACCACTGATGCTGTTTGGGCAGGGGACAGCTGCCTTTCCGTGGCTGATGGCTGCACGGTGAAGGCTGACACCACATATACTGCTGGAGAGCATAGGAATAACAGCTCAATAAACTTATTTACTGCAGGATATAACACATTTCTCTTTCCCAGATATTTTTCACTGAGCTAAATCTTGCTGATGATTTACAAAACCGACTATAAAAACTTACAGCTCCAGTACGATGCACTTTCACTGCTAACAATTCAAAGAGCTTCACTGCTCAATTCAATGAAAATATACAAATTAAAGCAACAGAGACTATATTTATAAGATTTAAAAAAAAAAATGTAGTGAATAATGATGTAGCAAAATACGAAGACATCAGGATGTATTTGAGATATAATTTCCAATAGGGGGATGTAATGAAGTAGGATTGGAACTTCTGGATAAAGCCTCTTGAGCACCTGGTTTAAGTGGGTCGATCCTCATTTGTCATGGAAAATCCTAGCACATTCTATATAGTTTCTCACCATGATTGATAAGTGGGCATTTAGCAAGAAAACAGAACTAGGAAAAGAGATCTATATTTAAAATTCAGAGATCAATACTACATGTTAGAAGACCCGCAGTTTTTTGTTCAAAGTTGATCTCTGCTCACATTGCAGAGCTATTGATGCCTCTTCAACCTGCAGTTATATCGAAGCATCAGCTTCCTGCTACAAGAAGGTGGAAAGCATATCAGCAGGGAGTAAAATGTGTTATTAAACAGTGAAAGGCATAGAAACCTCCTACTATAAGAACCATAGAAGAGTTGAAGTTGAAAGGGACCTTTGGACATCATCTAGTCCAACTTGCCTAGGGTTACCTATAGCATGTTTCCAAGGATTATGTCCAGATGGCTTTTGAATATTTCCAAAAAAAAAGAGACTCCCCAGCCTAGGCAACCTACTCAAGTGCTGTGTCACAGTAGAGAAGCCTTTTTTCATGTTCAGATGGCACTTTCTGTGTTTCACTTTGTGGATATTGCCCTCAGCCTATATTGGGGGATGGAGTTATTCCTCCCTAGGTGAAGGACTTTGTACTTCCCTTTGTTGAACATCATGAGGAAGATGAAGTGAAAGTCTGACAGAAGGCTACACCTTCACTGTCCTGGAAAATTCATCAGCATGCTGAAAGTAAATACACCAAGGACACTCAAACATATGGAAATATCACAGGTAGCAGAAAGAAAAGTTATTTAGTAAACATGAAATCAAATATTTTGCATAAATGGAACAAAGAATACATAACAGTCAAGGCTGAAAAGTGGTGGGTTGCTCATTTGTAAAAAGTTCAGAATCTGACCAGAATCTGATAAGTCTATCATGAAATATTAAAAATACTTTAGATAGATTGTACATATAGGCATGTATAATAACTCTGCACATCAGTTGGCATAAAAGGACTGGGAAGTGGATAAGCTTCTTGGTAAAATTGATATAGCTTGTTTGACTTCCATAGTGAAAGTATCAATTTATAACAAATCTGCTCCAGAAGGCTTGAATATTTACCCTTTCTAACAAACTGGTGGACTTCAGAAAAGAGTTTTCTGAAATCTTTTAACTTTAAACTGATTTTAATAGATTTAAACTTTACTGAATTGATTTCAGTAAAGTTTAAATTTGAAACACTATAATATAAATAAGTATTTTAAAGAACAAATAAGAAATATAGTAAGATTAAAAAAATGCACAAATTAAGATAAACAATGACAGAATATGTTGGAGATAAACAGCCTGAAGTAGTAATATCATGAGACATTTACTATGAGACAGTTAAGTCTTTGTGGTTTGTCTCAATGAAAAGCACAAGAGTTTCTTTCTTACTTTCCTGTTTATTTCATTGTTCTTTTTTTCATACATACATGCATACTTTTTCATACATAAAACTTTAGGTCAAGTATCAAGAGCATTCTGGCAATTTAAAAATAAACAGTTAGGAGCATTTCACAATCTACTTTATGGAAAAAGACTAACTTTTACAATGTTCTAAATTGGAAGGGAGATTCAAAAGTTTATAAAGCACTGACCGAAAATGATCTAGGGAATTTTTTGCAGACATGAAAACAAATCTGCCAAAAGCCATACCATTTTTGGTGGTTCCATTTTCTACACACACTTCATTTTTTTTTTCAGTACTATTTTTTAATGTGACTGCAAAAACTGAATGCAATTTAATTCCTGGAAACAATGTAGCAGTTCCTTATGCTCATGATCAAAAAAAAAAAAAAAAAAAACTCCTGGAAATCTGAAATTGATGACAAAAAAATAACTACTAGCATGATTCAAGATAAATATACTGAAATTCAAGGATTATAGAGATTACCAGAGGTTACCAGATTAATTATTCAGAAGATTTAGAAGTGACTTGATTGACAGGACTTCATACAAAAAAAATATGGCTCTACTTGTTAGGGCATAACAAATAATAACAGTTGGAAGCAAAGCCAACCCTATACAAACAGCAGAATGGATGAATTTTTAAGTGTGAGGGTGATTCATGATGAGAATTAAGCCTCAAGGGAATTAACACATTCCCTCTCTTCATATCTTCAAGTTTAAACTGTCTCTCTGGGAAACATGCTTTTGTCAAACTCAAAACTTACCTTCTATAGAAGGATAGCTAGGTAAAATGATACATTGGGGATCAGACTAGAAGTTCAGTGGTCTTGTCTGTCTTCATTCTCAACCGTTAAACGTCTTAACTCTGCAAAACTGTGTGAGCTGAATTATTCCATAAAGAAAAGTTTCATTAATTTTATAGGATATTAAACACATTTTCCTTCACTTTTAGTGGCCTATTTTAAGCAAACTTGGGCAGACTGATTCAGGAAATCATTGAGAAATTTTATAGAGAATCATGAGTATCATCATAAATATCATATCTTTCTATATGTAAAAAAAAAAAAAAAAAAAAAAAAAAAAAAACTATAGACCGAACAATGTGTTACGGAATTTATAGTAATGCCTAATTTTTGCTGCAAACAATTCAATAAGGGTTGTGTTAAGATTTATATGAAGGAGTCTGTTTCCTAGAAAGAAGCTATTGTATAAAAGATTTTATTATGAATTAAGTATGTCTGATTTTGTAAGGGAAAGACTGATAAATAAACTTACAGTAGATGTTGAAGAGGAAAAACTTCAAGCTTATTGACTGCACGCTGGTTACTTCTACACCAGCTGTAATTCTGGTGAAAATATTGTATAAAAGAATAGATACAAATCTCGTTAATCTTTGTTTTCTGAGTAAATGATCATTTGTGCATGTTTGTACCCATATTCAGAGAAACTATAGCTCATAAGTGGGATATTTGCAGCAATGTGTGGGTCATATTTTCATACTCTGAAGGAACAGAGAAATTAAGACCCACCAAGAGATCCCAATCTCAGAAGCAGTTAAACAAGCTGGGCAAGTGTGTGACTCCATCCTTACCAACTAGGGCAATTGGCTTAGTACAAGACCAAGGAGACAAAATTAAATGTAGTCTGAGCCCAGACAATGCAACACAGTAGCCCAATTGTTCTAGGAACAATCAAAATCTTCACCTAAACCTCTGTGAATCCAAAAGAAAACAAATGAACTTTTTTTTTTTTTCTGTATCCTTCATCTTGTATCTCTTTTTCCCCTTCCTGAAAGAGATTTCTTCAGGTGCTTCCCTTATTTTGAAATAATGGTTATTCAGACAAGCAAAATATGTGATTTTATCTTGCAATTACAACCATGACACTCAGCAGATACTGTGTATATCAGGCATCAAAAGCACATACCAAAATATCCTAGGTTACAAAAATCTCCACCCTCCTTGCAAATCATGAGGAAGATTCATCACATTATGCGGCAAGGGGAGAAAGGAAGATGTGAGGGAAGAGTGGAGTCTTTTTTCAAAACAACAACCAGAAAAAGAGTTTGAGGCTACAATAAACTTTGGTCCAAAAAGTAGTCCAAAAAGTTGGTCTACAACAAGCTGTTTAGAACCATCCCTCAGGTCCTAAACCTGGCAAGAGAAAGCAAGGACTAGGTGATCTATCAGTCTGCCAGTATAGTCTATGCAGAGAGAAAAACACAAGCAGAGAAACCAAGGAAAAGAAAATTAAACTCCAGTATAGCTGGGTGGAAATTTTTCTTCATACATTTTGAACATCAGGAGAACCTCCTGCATGCACAAACAAAATAAATGTCTAAATACAAAAGAGACAAAAGAGACCATGAAGTATGTAAGATGTTCTAGTCTGGATCACCATCTGAAAGAAAGGTATTTTGTGGAGAGAAAATGTATTATGTGATACTGAGTATTAGCCTTTATGTATATATATGATATGACAAATAACCCAGGTAACTCATGCAAAGTCAGTAAGAACACTACAGTGGTGAAACTCTCAGGGGCGCTAGGGGATATCCACCAATCATGCAGCCTTGTTGCCTACCATGCACTGACACATGATGTTTCTGTCAGTAAACTTTTATATGTGCCTCTAGTGTTTCTCTACCAACATAAATACCATTCCAATTTAAAAAAAAAAAAAAAAAAAAAGAAAGAAAGAAAAGAAATTCCCTGTTTTCTGAATGTTATTACAGGATATAAAATTAAAGTATCAGAATCATTTTAATTCATTATAATAGTTTAAGTTGAAAAAATGCACAGGAGATGCATGTAGAACAAAAAATGCAAAAATAGACTGCTAGGGGAAAAAAAAAAACATGAATGTAAAAGGATGAGGTAGGAATATCTGAAATTTCAATAAATTATCTTCAGAATCTGCAAAGGATAAACTTTTCTTTCGCTTGTCTGTGTTTATCCCACAACCCCAGATGTCAGAATTGAATCTGAATTAATAACAAGAAAATTCTATGAAGCCAACACAGAATGTCAAATCTTTTGACTTTTTGAGATTTTCCTACAGAACTTGGTTCCCTCCTATCTCTTGCCTAGGACAAAAGGTGTGCAAGGCCTAAAAGGAATTCCATATATCATCATTCTGTGTTCCTCATATGGCTTAATCTAGTTCCCAATAACATTTCTAGTTCTTCATAGCAGAATTGAATTCCATTGTAAACCCTAGAATGAACAAGAAGACTAGGCTCATGTTTAAGGACAGTGAACATCTTGCTTTTGATCTAAGCTCTATTATATTTTTTTCCCACACATTTCACTAAGGTCAACAAAATTGTTCCAGTTGTACCACATTGCTTGATGTAATCCCAGTATTACAAGATGAAAATGTTCATTCTGTTATTCTTTTTTTTTTTCCTTAAAGTTCATGATTATCAAGCAGTCTGTTAAAAAAAATTACTTAAGCAAAAAGGCATTCTTTCTTGCTAATAGCCATATCTTTTACACCTATACTTGCATTATTCTGACTTTTTACAGTAAGAATTTACAGTTTGATTTATTCTGAATATGCCTGGTTGGAGTTAAAAAGACTTGAAGAGTCAACAGAGAGAAGAGACTGAATATTTTCCTGTATCTGTGCACTCGCCACTGTAGAAAGATCCCAGACCTCTAGGTTTCTCCTTTACTAACAGGTTAGATGGGATGAATTCATTAGGTGGGTTAAGCCTGATGGCAAACCTGCATTGCATAAAAGAGTAAGATATAAGACGTGTTCTCTGTGTCGGTAAAGTCTATTAAATCTACAGGGCATTGTGCAAGCAGTGGAGAGAGCAAATGTCTTTGGGTTGCTTCCTGACTCCAGCTAGCTCTATGGTTCACTTGTGTAATCCCAGCTCTGGAGTTAACCTTGGCAAAACCAATTCAAAGATCTTTAGATCTACAAAGGCAGTAGGAGATCCAAACTCATCATACATATATATATTTCTAAAGACTTTTTTGCATAATTTCTTCAGGAAAACATTTGAAAGATTTTGTGCTGCCTTCGATTTCCTTAAAAACAAACAAACAAAAAAGAGCTGTTTGAATAAACCTGCTAAATGATATGGGTTAAAGGGAAAAGAAAATAAAACCTTTCTCTCCCTTCAATCAGAGACCCAAAATGACAACCTTTTGACAATATAGAGATACCTTATACCTTTTTTTTTTTTTTTTTTTTGCAGTTGTAATCCACATTACCTCTTTTAGCTGAGTGGCAACATCTGAGCAAGGACAAAAGAAAAGGAAGTTTTTTTGTTCATAAAATCCAAACAACCTCAAAACATATTGAGTTGCACTTGCCCAGCAGGTTGGTGGATTTTTGCTTATTGCCACTGACTTTTTTTGGATCTGGGTATTGAAAAGAGGACTGTGGAACAAGTTCCAGAGCGCCTACTTGGTGCCTAAAATGGGAGCTGGATGAAACATAGGCATTTAAGTCCAAGAAAGCGATCCAGAAAACCTATGGTTTGCCAAAGCCAGCAGCGCTCAAAGCAACTTCCCGTTCAGTCTGGGAAGTAGAAACCGAAGATGATCCAAGGACTGCCTGCCCCATCTCCTACTCTGACACAGCTGCGAAATACGGCGGTGGTACCAATGCTGCTCCCTTCTAGAGAATTTGTCCCACTGATTTTCGTGGACCTGCATCGAAGTGGCATTGCTGTCTGGCATGGTTTATCTGCAGGTTTGCAGAGCATTTGGCAGTGCCAAGATTTCCCACTGGCAGATCCCATCGTGGCCCTGGGCCCCCTGACACCTCCGGCCCCTGTGGCATTCCAGGCACCCCTTGTTTGCCCTATGCCACCGACCCGAGTGGAACTGGATACTCCTATCACTCATTGACTTCACAGGGACACTGAAAACTTACAGGTCAATACAGAAACTAGAGAGACATTCACTTCCTTTAACTGACTTCTTTGCTTTGTGTATCTCTCATTAAAAATACTCATTGGAGGGAAAAACAGTGCTGCAAACACACTGAAATGAGCTGTCACTGTCCTAAGATTTCCTTTTATGAGCTAAGGAAATTCCAGTATTCCAGAATGACATCCATAGCACTTCTGAGAAAACTCTGCACATCTTGATTGTGAGCCAGCATATTGTTTTAGCCAGATGTATTCCTAGGAAACTCCAGTGAAACTGTGATTCGAAAGACTGTTTTCATGAAATCTATACCAAAGCTGACAGCAAAACCACTTGATTTTTCTCTGCAGCAAACCAAACCTGGGACCTTTCAAATGTTCTCTCACCGTTACATAAATGTCTCTACATAAATCAGTCAAGGATAATAAGGCAATAAAATTTAATTCATGCACAAATATCCTGGCAATTAACTATTCTTGAAAAAAATATTGCAGCATTATGTGGGAACTCAGGCAGGTTTACTCAAGTATGGCTTAGGCAACCTTTACTAGAATGTGACAGGATCTGTTTAAGTCCATACCTATTTTCGTGTCTGTTATTGTGGATTTCTTTTTCAGAACTGGGAATCTTTGAAGAACATTTTTTTTTTTTAATGATTTACAGTTCAGGTTATGTTAGTAATTCAATATAAAAAATATTTATCAAAAGTTTATGGTTGTCCTGTAAAAATATACTCAACATAACACAATAACATATTGCCTATGCAAAACTGGCATCAGGACTGCCCAGAAGCACTTTCCCGCCCTTCACTTTCCCAAATTTGAAAGACAAATAAACAGAGTCACTCCAAGTTATTTATATGTATTAAAAGAACAAAGTTAATATTTCAAACAGATTTTTTGGTTCTTATGTAATTCTAAAATGGGATGAATCCAAGCAAAATATCACAAAGCTCATGCCTTTTATTAGAAACACTAAAAATAGCTAAGAATTTAGCTAAAAATAAGAAATGTAAAAGATATTTCTCATCCTAGACGATGAAGAAACTGTGTTTGAGCTTTTTACGGACTTCGTATTGCCTTAGTTGTTTGAATTGCCATAACACCACCAGACTTGACCATGAAGGACTTTCCTATGACACAGAGACATTATCTCATAGTTCTATCAGGAACACAAAGAACAGGAAGCAGCCAAAAGTAAGGAAGAAGAGTCCTGAGGTTGATTCAGTATATGCTGACTAAATGAGTCCTTAGCTGGCTCTATTTCCCCTTTGTCCCTTGCTTTTAGGATTGAGGTACTGACTTAGAGAAAGAAGTAAATCGAGGGTCTTGTTTCTCTGAGAGAAGAATGTCCAGCAAGATGCACATATATTCTGTGGAAGGGGATTGCTCCTCTTCTGGAGTCCTCCATCTGCTCACACTTTTAAGCAATCTCAGTGGCACTGCTTAATAAAATACGCTTCAAGTAAAGAGGGCATCCTGCCAGGAAACCTATCAGGATAGCAGTGGTTTGAGAGGTACCTTGAATGAGAAGGTACAGAGATATAGGGCAGATTAGTCCTCGAAAACCTCAGCCTGGCTAAAATCGGTAATTCTCAGGGATCATCAAGATTTTAAGAACCAAAACACCTTAAATGCTCACTTTAAAGATGAACTGCCCTTTTTCCTCCCTCCATTCCTGCCTCCCTCCGTCTCTTGATTCATGCAGAAATGATGTGATGGAAACAGTGAAACTTTCTGAGCTTTCCTAGTCAGACTCTTACACAATTTTTTCCTTGGAAGGGGCAATCTGCCCCAATGCTCAGAAACCAAAAAAAGGAAAAATGCAGTCAAGTTAAGGGTTGTACATAGTTTTTTTCCAACAAAACTCAGAGGGGATTCTGGCAAGAGATAATGATCTGGATAGAATCAGAGAATATAATAATAGAAGCCAAGTCTGAATGAAAGAGCAGCCTCCTGAGCCCAAGCCAAGACTTCCCTTCTAAAACCATTATCCTTCCCAGAATTGAGACTTGGGGAGATTTTAAAGGTGTTAAGTTTGATCCTTTTAGGAAGTCAATGAGCCAAAGAGTGGAGAGAAGAATTAATATAATTAACTCAAATTTCACATAAATCCAGTTCAGGAGCAGTTTGGACATCATGAGTTTTTCCTTATTTCCGTTTTTTCCTTCTTTGTCTTCCTTTCTTTAGACCTCAGTATTTGTATAGGACATAGACAAACACAAATCACCATTCAGTCCCCATTCAGTCCAAAAGACTGAAAATCAATGCTTTACAGGAGTTCAAATGTGCTAAACTCATGGATTTAAAATATGATGCCTGTGGATTTAAAATCCATACCCCTCTGAACTCTAACTCACCTATCTTCAGTAGCCAAGAAAATTCTCTTAATGCATTCAAGTAGCTCAGGAACAGATTGGACAGCTCTAGGGTGGGTTAGTTACTGCTAGCCTGGGACTACTGGGAATGTTCATGAGCAATTCCTGGTTGTGAGATATTGTGACACAAGATAAATCTCCTTGAAGAGATTTCAGCTGCCCTGCCAGACATGGGCTCACCATGTGCACACAGACATTTCCTGCCATTTTACTGATGGATAGCAATTTGTTAAATTGCCATAATGCTAGAAGGATTCAGGCCAAAGGTCTCATACATTACAGAGACAGGAATGAGTCTCATCTTTTTATTTGAAACTCCATTGCTATATCAGGAAGGCAAGGTACATGACAGGTACAACAAGGCTACTATGATTGCCATTTCATTCCTTTTGCTTGAAACTGTTCCACCATCATTTTTTTCCTCCCATCAGCCAACAGAAAATCATGCAATGAGATATATAGGAAATTTTACTCTTCACCATGGGATGCAGAGGGATGACATTGTTGTGTGTATTTGTTGTCTGTTTCTACACTCCATTACTCCTTCCATTTTTAAACACCTTAATTCCACGAAAATAGCAACGTAAATCTAATCATGTATTTATCTGTGGTTTGTTAGTAAGAATTTGGAACAAGTCTCCTGCAAATAGAAAAGTTCAGGAGCAATCTAAGTCTTTGTAGCAATCTTTCCATACTTCTCCATTTTCATTTTAGAATTATTATACTTCACAAAATAAATGTCTCTGCCAAAGAGGCACATTCTTCCACACATTTACCAGGAAAAAAAAAAATAGAAGATTATAAAACTATTGGGGAATAGTGATTTCTAGAAGGCTTCTAGCAAAGTCTCATTCATTTTGGAAGGAGCGCACATTCAGGTCCTCCCCCATTCAGCAAAGCAGTATCTAGGGCACTCGCATAAGAGTTGGCAGGTTCTAGTGTGCAGAACCTCCCTCATCTCAAAATGATGTTGAATGTCATTCTCCTCTAATCCAGATAGATAGAATTTTTACAAAGAAATGAAGTTACCTTAGACCCTGATTCTGCTTTGATCATTTATCTGTGTTTAATTAAAAACTCTGAATCATCTTCACATTGCCAAAATATCTAGTATCCTGATTCATCTTTCCTTGGCTACATGAAAAAAAAAAAAAAAGAGTTGTGAGTTATCTGCTTTCCACTTCTTCTTTGCACAGATGGTCTAAGACGAAGGACTGACTGACTTTATTTCATTCACAGTTAGTCTTTTGCATTATTATTTTACCACAAAATCTCTAACTCTTCTGTTCAGTTTACCTAAATTATTGTAACATTATCTATGAAAAACATCTGCTTCCTGCATGCAGGAAAGTCTTATTAAAACATGTTAGGTTTTTTACTACTATTGTTTTCCCCTGCAGCACAGAGTGGCACTATGCTTGAAAAGCTTTTTTTTTTTCTTTTCTTTTCTTTTTTTTTTTTTTTTTGGTAGAGGATACCTTTATCCTCATTAAATAATTACAAAATAAACCAGAAGAAGCTGGTTCCAAGTATTATATGAGAGACAAACAATTTTTAAAATGTGGCCTAATTAAATAATTACTCAATAGACCACAACAATTCTGATATGTCATGTGGCTAATGTGCAGTTTTCAAAAACTACCTAATTAAAGTAATTACCCAAAAGAGTTGATGGTTCTAAATAAGTGACTCCTTATTTTTGGAGGGAGGAGGAAAGGATTGGGGCATAGGGAGAGGTCCGTGCTGCCTGGATTAAAAGACCATAATTGGATAATTTCTTTAAGGAGGTATTCTGATCTATCAATCAATAATATACTAGAGTCTTCTGTAAATTCTATTGCTGACAGCTTTTTTAACTCTACCAACTATGCTCAGTGCAGTTAATCACAGAGTTCTGTGTTTTCTGGGTGTCAAATGAGGTGGAAGGGACTATTCTAGTCCTAGGCAAAATTCTTGATGACTCCTCAGTGACAGCATAACGCTTTCCTATACTTTCATTCAAAAGGAAATGTCAGAAGCTCCTTTGTAAATGTACACTCTTTGTATGACACCTGCTTATCCTGCTTTAAAGCCAATATATGTATTTGAAGTGCCAGAATGACATACTGGCCGATTTTAATCATTGACACATTTTATCAGCAAAGTCTTTCTAATATGGATATCTTTTATACCAAAAAAAAAAATTGCTTTGCTCAGGATCACTTAATCTTCTCCTATCTTTCCTCCTGCTCTCCAACATGCCTCAGAATAAAAGGATGTATCAGCAAAAGCTCAGTTTTGCCAATATGACTATGCTTATAGCAGCGATTTCACCAGCACTGTTCTGTCAATCACACATCACACTTCACCACCCTCCTCATCAACATAGCTGTTCCAGCAAAATTTTATATTAAAGACCTGAACTTAGTCTCATTAAAGTGGCCAAGGGTCATAGGCTATAGAGTTATACAGATATGGTTGAAAAAGTGTGACTTCCTATCTTCTGCTAAACTTGAACTTAAATGAAAGTTGAACTTTTTTTTTTTTTAATTTTAATTTGGACTCCTTTTTTCATCACAAAAAAATATGTTGCCTTCTGAGTGAGCTGTCCTCCGAGATCAGATATAGTTACAATGTACTGATGGTTATGAACAGATTTTAGTCCCTGGTCATATTGCTATAGTGAGGAGATATTTTGAAGAAGACTTTGCAAGCTGAGATATATCTAAGGTACATCAAGAAAATGGGCTAAAGATTTGTAACATTTGAGGAAGTCCAAAGAGAGAGAAAGAGAGGAGGAAGAAGACCCCATTTACCAAAAGCGCTGTGACTGAACTTCTGCAACACCCTTTAAACTTAGATGGGAAATATTAGCATCTTGTCAGATTTTAAAAATAGTCTTTCATTTAAGATCTTACACAAAGCTTTGAAAATCTACTTTTAGTTCTCCAAGTGTGAATTTATACCATTTATTTTTAGAAATATATTTAACCTACGTGACTGTCTGAATTGCTAGCTGCAATTAAATGGCTTTTGTTATTTGTTAATGTATTTATGATATCCTTATGAAACCAGCAACATGTGTCTATTCTTGTGTTAATCTAATTGACTCAGAAGCTTCACAGACATGATATAAACTAAGGTCCCCTAGCTATGACAGTGAGATCTGAGCCTTTGCTACTGTGACAGCTCTAATGTTTATAACAACGAAAGACAACCTACCTCCTACTACACACCTTACACACCTTACACAGCATAAGAAGAGCTTATGATTTACATCAAAATGAAGAGAGTGTTGGTAAAGCCAGCACAGATGCAAACTGTGAGTCTAGATCAAATCAGGTCTATTAAACCAGGTCTATTAAAACAGTAACTCTATTTTCAGGATTTTCCTTTGTTTAAGATTAACCAAAGTGACAGTATGCCAAAAGAAAAAAGTTTTATTTCAGTTTGGGGAAAAAAAAAAAACATTAGTTAATAATGCAAAGCTTATCCTTGTTTTTACAGTAACAGTAACTGAGTAACTGAGAAGATAAAATTCCAGTGCAAAGATTTAAAAATGTTTATATATTATACATACAGAAAAGATCACACGTATGATCTCCATTAGCTTTAGAAAGGCATATTCATTTTTTAAATCTCTATGTAGCAAATATGGCAGCAATACAAATTTTTCCCTCAAAGAACAATGAATTCTGTGAGTCTTAAAAACAAAAAAAAGACCTTTTTTCTTCTGCAGACATTTCAGTCACTAAAAATTTTCATAAGGTATGATCCTGATTTCTTTAACATAAATACAATGACTGATTTGATTTCAAAGGGGGTATATTTGATAATGTGGGCCTCTGTTCTGTGAGCAGAACAAAAAACGTGTATATTTTTGTAGGTGCAAGAGAGAGGGGTTATGTGTTTGAGGCACAAAATGATGCTATGATTTCCTTTAGCTGCTGTAGCCAAACAAATACACAATCCATATATCGTCTGTCAGTGCAACTAAGAACGGAATGAACAGTACCATTGAGTAATTTCCTTATTTAACAGTTGAAAGCATGCTATCCTATCTTCTTGCAGCAGTAAGATCAGGTTCTGAATAATTTTAGTATTTTCATCCGTTGTCTTCATTTAATCTTGATTGAAAAACGAATGGCCTCAAAGAGAAAAAGCAGATAAATTTATATGGAGATGCATTTACTAGTGGCAATTAACCACCATAGTCCAAATCCAACCTTTGCCTCAGAAAGGCAAATCACTAAATCACTGCTTATCTGAAAATGAGAAAAAGTAGGCCAAAAAAAAGGCGTACTGTGGCTGCCCTGGTTCTTGGGCAGTAGTTTCACAACAGCTGAAGCTGATGGGAGTATTACATTTCCTCCTGCCGTGGACATGCATTCCTGCCTCTTCCTTATTCAGCTGGCCCAGGAAACTGAACCAATTGAGATGAACTGGTTTCAGCCAAGTCTACTTCCTCATCTCATCACATAAGCACAGTTGCTTAATTTTTTTTTTTATGTAACTTGCTGCTGACCAAACAAGGAAGGCTTCCAAAGACCCACAGACCTTCGCTCTGCCCAGGGGGGTAAATAGTAGCTGTGAGTCGCCTCACCCATGCACTTGAACATTGGCCGTGTGGGAAGGCAGCCACGTGGGGTGGATCGCTGACTCTGAGCCAGCAACATGCAGTGAAAAACGTTAACCCATCCCTGAGAAGGATGAGGATCTCACACCTCTCTCAGGGTAGGGGCAATTTGAAACCCGCTCTGCTGCTACAGAACTGGGAATGCGCTCCTGCAGATCCCTCCACATGCAGCATAGCCTTGTCACTGGCACTTAGAAATACCCTCCTAGAACAGCTCTGTGGACCTTTTGACCCTTTCCAGCATTTGCTTTGTCTTAAGCTTCACTGCAGGTGGTTGTGTTTCCTCTGGCAGCTGTTGTACAGTGACACCTAAAACACTTTTTTTCAGAGGTGCTCTTAGAATGAACTTTTAATTTCATAAGCTCATCACCTGAGTCTGCAGTAAGGCAACAACAGGGTAAGTGCTCTTGACATGTGCGTGTGTGCAGCTGTGTGCCCTTTCCCACTTTGCAACACTTATCTAACTTTGAGAGGAAGTCATCAAAAACATAATATGCTGAATTATTTTCAGGGCATATGGGCATGGCTGTGCTATGTTTTAAAAGTCTCTCTAGTTCAAGTGCCATGCATAGTTCTGCGGCACACGTTCACTGCAGGGCTCCAGTGAGAATGGCTGTAGTGTCCTGAATCAACAAAAGCTCTTATTCATGTTACCTTTAGGCTCACCAGCATTCCCACCAAAGTCAATAGGGATACAAGGGTTAAATGCTTAAATTTAAACAGATGTCTCAGAGCTCTCTGATTTGTTACTATTGCTAAATTCCTGAAAATTTGATTAAAAATGGGTAAGCTTTTTTTTTTTTCTTTGAATTCTGCAGAATAAAGTCTCAAAGAGAAAGAGGTGCAGAGGAAAACTAAAATTATCTGTCTAATTGCAGTAGTGCTAGATAAATTATTTTGGTTAAGGGAAAGAAGAAAAAAATAAATTACACAAAAGTATAAACTGTTATATGTCATATTCAAGATCCAAAATACTTAAATCTACCATGAAATTCTGAAGAATTTCATTTGATTGTTTTTATCATAGTCAGGAGGAAGCAAGCATCTTCTTAATAAATTCTGATAACATTTTAAAGAAAAAAATGCAAGGAAAAAGAAAGATTCAGACAAGATTGAGTAACTAAATTGAAAACTATGTTTCATCCTGGATTTTAAAGTGTTTTCTATTTGACCTGAAATTTAAATTGAAATTTATATTTTGTGGTAAAAGAGTTCAGCTTGACCTAGTAATAGTAGCAGTAGTAGTAGTAGTAGTAGTAATAGTATTGTGTTTGCGGAGCATTTCTTTTCAATTTATGATCTACCTACTGAACTAAAAATGCAGCATTTTTCCAGTTCCTCTGCTGAATGATGGAAAAGGAAGGTAGAAAAGTAGCTCTGCACAGATTAGGTTGTCCTCAGGCAATTTTTGCTTGTCAAGGCTTTAGATGCCAGTTGTTGTGTGGGGATATACTCCTCATCACTAGAGCAGATGAAAAAATAATAATAATAAAAGTCCTTATTTGGTGACAAACTGTATTTGTTTTCACCGTTGTCTTTGTTAATGTTATCTTGACATGATTCCAACCATGAACCTAATAACCCTTGGCCCTACCCCTGATGTGATCCTTGGAGCTCCTCATAGTGCATTCAAGGTGTTGCTCACTGAGTACAATAGAGTTTAGTCACTTACCACAGGGACGGCTGAACACACAGGCCTCGCAACAGCAGAGAACCAGTCACCAGATCTTTCTGTTTAATAGTATTGGATTCAAGCTTCAGTTGATCTTTAGACAAAGTGCACCACACAGAAAAGTGCCACCATACAGTGACGCCTCTCACATTGATGCATGTTTTACATTGAAGTGTAAAAGCGTATTTAAGTGAAAAATCACCTGGATCAGCCCATGAATCACATAGACAAGAGTTTCTGGTGTTTCGGGCTGGGTCATCTGGGTCACTGTTGTTAGGATTTTGGAAAGCTGATATAAAGGCTGTAGTAATAAATGGACTCACTAAGGCAGGGAAAAGGTACAGAGTGGAAAGAAAGTTATGAGCCAATGAAGACAGTTTGATTTTCCTTTCAAATTTGCCAACAGTACCCTTCCTTCCACTTTGCCTTTGTTTAGGTACAGTCAATGCTAGCAAGAACATAAAGTAAAATCCTGGACACACTGAACATAATGGCAGAAGTACCACTGTCTTCTACAGGCCATGATTTCAGACAAAAGAACTAGCATAAAGTCGAATTTAAAGCTCTTTTAAAGAATATGATTCTGACTTTATTTGGAAGGGTAACCTCATTGTGTGTATTACTTAGAAAGCCCCTTTCTCTCTTGAGCGGGAAGTTTTAGAGCTGCTCAATATAATTGCAAATATCCAAACAGCAATCACTGTGAAAACTGACATATTAAATAGTTGTACTCTTCTTTTTCAATATTAACTTACAGTCACTTAATTATCAAGTGAAATTACTATTAAGTTTTACTGGAAGATTTTTATCTACTGCAGCAAGCCATGACTTTGGAGTTTCCAGTCAAATGACAGATGATTCTGGATACCACAAATGCTATAACTAATTTTGTCCCCCAAAAGACAAAAACAAAACAAAAATGAACAAACAAGCAAACAAACAAACAAACAAACTAAAAAAAAAAAAAACTCTTAATTTACTTAGATTTCTGGCTACATTACATCTTACCTGTGAATATTCGTACAAACTTTTTAGTGTGTTAATGAAGAACATAGTCATATGTGACTCTGAATGATTATTCTATGGAAACTGAACAATAAAGAGTTTCTTACACACTGAATGGTTGTATAATTCAACAACTGACATGTGTTCACTGCTTTAAATGCTTGGACATTTTTAACTGTTCAAAAAATAAATAAAAAAAAAAGCAATGTCATGACTGTTTTGAAGTCACTGATTTCAGTTAGGTAAAATATAGTCAAAATTTAGCTTTCCAGAGGAGAAAAAGTAGGATAGTCCACATCATTGCAGAGTGAAATGTAACACATAGTTAAAAAAAATTATATGATTTTATTTTTACAAAAGGCTGATCGTGCTATAGACATTTTTCTGGTGAGATCCTGCACAGATCAGATATCAGTTTTGTGACAGCTCATAATTTTATAGCATACTTTGAAGAAAACATCAAGTTTAGTCTGACAAATTAAGTCTTCAAATGACACAGAGAAAGAGAAGGCCAGATCACTAGGACAGTGTCACCTAGAAGTCCAACAGTGTAGGCCTTCAGCACAGCCAACTCTGTGCCTCTGAAAATGAATGCAGGCTGTCATTGCTGAATGGAAGGCTTTTTTAATTTTTTTTTTTAAATTCTTTCTGTTGTTTTTGAGTCAATATTTTCTCGCATAATAAACTGAACATGAGATTCTAGCCTGACATGATACCTAATAATGAACCAAAAGCAGTGCAATAGTGGCTAGAAGTAAGAATTTCAGATTACTCTTTATTCTGCACTAAAGGCACTATTGCCATCTCCAGTACCGAATACACTTAAGATATTTGTCCAAAATGGAACATCTCCAGTAGAAATAACAAAAGAAGACAGATATCTGGAGTTTAAAGCCCTTCCTTGAAATATGGATTCTGAGTTTCAAGACCTTCTAACAAAGCACCTTTTATTATGCAGAGCAGAATATCTCTAACAGGAAAGAACACGAAAGATATACCCTACAAATCTATGGTGACTAAATATAATCATTTGTGGTTCCCTATAGGAGACAAAAGTTCATTTTGAACCAGGCAGGATCTTAACCTGGGTCGTCTTTCCCATTTTAAGATGAACAAGCTAACTAGTATGCTTCTTGGTTGTGGTTGAGTCTTTTCTGTGCATTGGTCTTCTTCTTTTTCCCTATCCCTGCTCCAGCTTTGAATTTCTTTGAACCTGCTTACTGTGGGAAGTTCCCATTTCAACAAAATGGAATTTCCCAAAGGGAAAAATTCTGTCATTAGAAAATTCCCAGTTATTTCTGTTATTATTCCCCAAGAAATGACCTTCTTAATTACCATGGGTTGAGGCTTAAAAGCCTAAGAAATGTTAATGAAAAACAGCTATAACTTCTGGGAACTTTAAAAGGCCATTAGCAGAGGAGAAAGGAGAGGAGCCCTGAGGTGCTGTAGCTGCTAACCATAATTCTGGGGCTGGTGGCAATACTCATACAACATGTGCTTTTATGAAGCTTTCAGATGAACATCTATTTATTTCTAGATATGTTGATAACTCACCCAATGAGGGGTAAAAAAAAAAAATCAACAATGTGTTGCTTAGATCAGAATTAGATCATGGTGAGAGCAATTCACTAAGAGTACAAGAACACATTAACTGCTTACTGAGCATTTCTGAATAACAAGCAGATCCATAAAAAATCTGAAATTTAAATGGATTTTTGTATAGTCTGCAAGCAGGAAAAGGAGTGAAATAAATCAAATACATTATTCACTATAAAATGCTCTCCCAAGTCCTCTTTTCTTTATCTAGCAAACTGCAGAATCAACCATTGCTTTCTGGGGATTTCATTAGTATGTGGAAGACATATTGTAAAAAAGCTGGTCCACTAGGGAAGTATTATCTTTTACTGGCAATCTGTGAATGCTATTGAAAAATGACCTTTTACTATCAAAATATTAATGTCTTCATCGCAAGAAAGAATTTAAAATCTAAACCACACATGAAAATCAGATATAATTTTTCTTTGCACTCTGTGGACATGGATGCTTCATAATGTCTGCATAATACTCTGTTTTACACGCACCTAGTGGCATATTATATGTTATCTGAAAGTTATTATATTTCATAAGGCCATTGTATTTCTGCCATGCAGAATGAAAACTATAGATGTAATATAATTTATACTATACATATAAAATCTTTCTTTCTCTTTGAAAGACATAGAGAGTAGACTATAAGAATTAATATCTACAGCAGCAATCAAAATATGCTTTGTACCTCACTCAGCAAAAGACTAAAGCATAATGTTTTCAACAAGCTCTTTACAGAATCACAGACTCACGGAATGGTTAAGGTTGGAAGGGACCTCCAAAGATCATCTAGTCCAACCCCTCTGCTCCAGAAGGGACACCTAGAGCACGTGGCAGAGGGTGGTGTCCAGGCAGGTTTTGAAGTTCTCAAGAGAAGGAGACTCCACAACCTCTCTTTGCAGCCTGTTCCAGTGCTCTCTCATGCTCATAGTAAAGTTCTTCCTCATATGGAGATAAAACTTTCTATGTTTCAACTTGTACTCATTACCCCTCGTCTTGTCATTGGCCATGATGGAGAAGAACCTGGCCCCATCCTCCCTACAATCAGTCCTCCGGTACTTGAACGTGTTGATGAAATCTCCTCTCAGTCCTCTCCACTCCATACTAAACAGGCCCAGCTCACTTAGTCTTTCCTCATACAATGGATATTCCAGTCCCTTAATAATCTTCGTGGCTCTACGCTGGACCCTCTCTAGAAGCTCAATGTTCTTCTTGTACTGGGCAGCCCAGAACTGCACACAATACTCCAGGTGTGGCCTCACCAGAGCCAAGCAGAGGGGGAGGATCCCCTCTGTCGACCTGCTGGCAACACTCCTCCTGATACAGACCAGGATCCCATTGGCCTTCTTGGCCACAAGGGCACATTGCTGACTCACAGCTAAACTTGTTGTCAACCAGGACTCCCAAATCCCTCTCCACAGAGCTGCTTTCCAGCAGGTCAACCCCTAATCTGCCCTGGTGTCTGGGGTTATTCCTCCCCAGTTGCAGGACCCTGTACTTGTCCTTGTTGAACCTCAAGAGGTTCCTCTCTGCCCAACTCTCCAACCTGTCTATGTCTCTCTGAATGGCAGCACAGCCTTCAGGAGTGTCAGCCACTTCAGCCAGTTTGGTGTCATCTGCAAACTTGCTGAGGGTGCACTCTGTGCCCTCATCCAAGTCATTGATGAACAAGTTGAAGAGCACCGGGCTCAGTACTGAACCCTGCGGGACACCACTGGCCACAGGCCTCCAACTAGACTCAGTCCCATTTATCACCACCCTCTGGGCTCTGTCATTCAGCCAGTCCTCAATCCACCTCACTGTCCACTCATCCAGTCCACACTTTCTGAACTTCCCTGTGAGAATGTTATGGGAGATGGTGTTGAAAGCCTTGCTAAAGTCAAGGTAGACAACATCCACAGCTCTCCCAACGTCCCTCCAGCCAGTCACCTCATCGTAGAAGGCTATCAGGTTTGTCAAACATGACTTTCCCTTGGTAAATCCATGCTGACTACTCCTGATCACCTTCTTTTCCTTGACATACCTAGAGATGGTCTCTAGGATGAGCTGTTCCATCGCCTTTCCAGGGACGGAGGTGAGGCTGACCGGCCTGTGGTTTCCTGGGTCCTCCCTCTTGCCCTTTTTGAACACTGGAGTGATGTTGGCTTTCTTCCAGTCCTCTGGCACCTCCCCCACCTTCCATGACCTCTCAAAGATGATGGAGAACGGCTGAGCAATAACCCCCACCAGTTCCCTCAGCACTCTTGAGTGCATCCCATCTGGGCCCATAGATTTGTGGGTGTCCGGTTTGCCTAAATAATCCCTAACCCAATCCTCCTCGACCAGTGGAAAGTCCTCCTCTCTCCCAGTTCTCTCTCTTGTCTCTGAGCTCTGTAGTTCATGGGGACTAGCCTTAGCAGTAGAGACAAAAGCAAAGGCAACATTACCATCTCTGCATCCTCCATCACTAAGGCGCCCTTCCCATTCAGCAGCATACTGACATTTTCCCTAGTCTTCCTCTTGCTGCTGATGTACTTATAGAAGCCCTTCCTGTTGTCCCTGACATCTCTCACTAACTCTAATTCCAAACAGGTGTTGGCCTGCCTTGCTGCATCCCTGCATTCTCTGACAATATTCCTATATTCTTCCCATGTGGCCTGGCCCTTCTTCCACCTTTTGTACATGCTCTTTTTCTCATTAAGTTTACCCAACAGCTCCTTGCCCATCCACGCAGGTCTCCTGCCCGCCTTGCTCGACTTCTTTCTTATAGGAATGCACCGATCCCGAGCTTGAAGCAAGTGGTGTTTGAATATTAGCCAACTCTCCTGGACCCCCTTTCCTTCTAGGACTCTTGCCCAGAGGATTCCTACAAGGAACTCCCTGAAGAGGTCAAAGTCAGCTTTCTTAAAGTCCAGGGTTGCAATCCTACTTTTTGTCCATCTTCCTCCTCGCAGGATCGTGAATTCCAACACCTCATGGTCACTGCAGCCAGTACTGTCCCCAACCTTCAGATTTCCCACCAGACCATCTCTGTTTCTTAGCATCAGGTCTAGCAGCTCCCCTCCCCTTGTTGGCTCATCAGCTATCTGCATCAAGAAGTTATCTGCAATGTCCTGAAGGAACCTCCTGGACTGTCTGTTCCTAGCTGTGTGATTATCCCAGCAGCCATCAGGGTGGTTGAAGTCCCTCATAAGGATCAGGGCCTGGGATTGTGAGACTTGCAGCTGTCTGCAGAAGGCCTCATCCACTTCCTGCCCCTGGTCAGGAGGCCTGCAGTAACTCCCATGCCCATGTCATCCTTGTTGGCTTGCCCTTTAATCCTCACCCACAGGCTCTCGGTTCGTGCTTTGTAGAAGCAAGATACAATCTTCTTATGAAGATGAGAGTAGAATTGGTTGATTTACTTGTGATATATTATTTCTTGCAGAATTTCTTATGACCTATACTTAAAATGTCAAAGTGTGTTTCTTCCTGACTGTCAACATAGTAGTTCAACGCTATCATATAATCAGGAAAGGACAAAAAATCCTTTAAAATTTTTAATTGAGTTATTAAGGCTACCAATAGGTATTTTACATTGTCCAAATTGAGTTATTTTTCTTAGGACTCAGTAGTCAAGCCTTAGCTGATGAACTAAAAACTCTGAACTTCTCACATAGCTATGATAGTCAGTTGGCTTGTTGATACTGAAAGGGCATTCCCAGCCCTTCCAGCAATCTCAGACTGATGCTGTTGCCTTTGCTGCAAGTCTAGTACTCAGTGAGCTGGGTCATCTCACTAAACAAGCAGAAAAAAACAAACTTAGAAGCAAGAATACATATATGTGTACATATATATTTATATTTTTAAAAATGTAGATATGGTCTTATATCTAAAGCAGTCCACCAGTCAAAACAAAATTTCAGGTAGAAGCATGCAATATTGACTGATTTAAATGATGTTGTAAATTGTCTACTCTGACCTAAGATTTCAGTAGCTAAAAAGCAGCACAGCAATTTTAGAAACTTGCAATTAGCACCATTGCCTAAAGTTATCAGTGTGGGAATTTAAAAAGTATATCATTAATATTAACACTCCTACAGTTACACTGTGGTACGGTGATTTTAGGTCAGCTTCACTTTAAAAGGATAAATAATGAATCGAAGTGCCAAATCATTTTGTGGAAACGTCCTGTAATGCAAACAGCTATTAAAGGAATAAGAAATTCATGCTTAGGAATAACATAAAAAATGTGTCTCTGATGATTCCTCAGAAACTGCATCACAATTTATAATGGGTTCTTTCCCTCATCTAATACATGAAAACTTGTGCTTTTTCTAGACAGGAATGCATTTTCCACAACAGGCTCTGATTTTACTGTGACAGGGAAAGTACTGAGTCCCTTGTTGTATGCCCAAGCTTTCTGCCAAAGGTAGCAGAATGGATTTTGCCATACTTCAGTCACCCAAATTCATAGCCCACAAAGTAGCATAAAACTGACAATCATAAAAACGCTTATGTTCAGATATGAATTGGAGTGCTGGAGTGCCAATAGATGTCTTATTTGGCTCTTGCAGCAAAAACTGTGAAGATCACCAAAGACACTAAAATCTTAAATTGCCAGAATCAAAAAAGGATATTATTTTCTGTCAGAACTCCAAGTCATTTCTTTGCCCAGATCCAAAATTTCTTTTTTGGGCTAACTTGGACTACTTACAGAGTACCACCTAATTATACTGAAAAATATCAGCCCTCCATCTGACTAAGGCATTATTTTTTCAGAGCTATTTTAAAACTACCTCTGAGGTGTTTTTATATTCTATTTAACCTTTCTGCCTAACTTTAGCAGTGTGAATTTTCAGTGTCTATAGCACACACACACATGGTGAAATGAGCCCAAAAAGAGCTAAAATAGTTGATCATTAGCATTTTTTTAAACTAATCTTGGGAACAAATAACTGGAGCTTTACCAGCACTAACCAATTCTTGTCAACTTCCTCTTTTCCAGAGTGTTTGGCATAACAATTCAGCAGTGATATGGGAGGGAAGTTAGGATAAACCATAAATAGACATCACTGGTTAATTACAAAACTTGTTAATTCATAAAGACCAAAAACCATCACAAAGGTATCTAAGGCACTCATTTCTTGGTAACAGAAACTGAGCTTTTAGCTCTTCCATCATTTGCTGAAAACAGATCCTCTAAGAAGGGGGTTGAATTCAACATTCTTTGAACTGATCATGAGCAATTCCAATGAAGGACCATACATCTCCCAGAATAAGAAGTTACATATGACTGCCACATCCCATGAGTCTGGGAGTCACCAGTCACTGGGAGAAGACTTATTCTGGAAAGCATAGGGATTTAATTTATCTAGATAAATAATAATGTGTGATAATAATCATTACACAATTAGAAAGACCATTATTCCACTGTAAGTAGACTGAACAATTTGATTAGTTTAACCAGGTAAATTAAAAGGAAAAATAATTTTCAGTAGCTATGATAATGAACAAAATAACAGGAAAGTATTTTTATACTAGTCTAGCCATGTGATTAAGTACTTTTGTCTACAGGAAAAGAAATCTCTCTGCATAAAACAAGACAGAGAAGAAATTGTTAAGCAATCCAATGCTACAGTGTGCTTGAGAATTCCCCGTAGAGTGGCCATACTGTTATTTTCATTATCTAAATTGTTAGCTTTAAAAAAAAAAATGGTAAAGTTTGAGAACCTTATAATTGCTAGTTCTCTCCAATGGCAACAAAAATATTATGTAGCTAGAATTTGCTGACTTCTTGAATGATATATGTGATTTTTTAAATATTTATATCCAATTACTATACAGCAGTTACTCTCACTGACTCATCCCATTTCCATGCCTTGTCTTGACCTAATAGAAGTTCAGACACATTTAATGGAAATTGTGGCCTTGCAACACTAGGAAGATTTTTTTTTCCTATCTACTCAAATCAGATTCTTGATTTAATTTACTAGAGATTTTTGAGAGATGCAAAGTCAC
Organism: Tinamus guttatus; assembly: GCF_059628265.1. Classification (NCBI taxonomy): domain Eukaryota; kingdom Metazoa; phylum Chordata; class Aves; order Tinamiformes; family Tinamidae; genus Tinamus; species Tinamus guttatus. The sequence goes on along the minus strand of NW_028288964.1, from coordinate 639,922 downwards.
TAGAGCTCCACTGACATTAGAAAAATGACATGGAGATTAATTGAGTTCACTTATAAGAACATAAATGCACTGACTTTGATGCTTGTACAAGGAAGGTCATGTGCCTTAAAAGATTCACTGAAAGACAAATAGTATCAGCTAGTGTGCAGAAGCTGGAATTTCACATGTGATTATAATTAAAAGCAATGAGTGTACTGAATTCACAAGTACTCCTGAGTTTTGAGAAAATGTAAAATAGGATCATAACTTTGATTAATAATCTGTGTTAAGTTGTCATTTACTGCACAGTTCCATTTCTTGGTCTCCAAAGAGTATTTTGTAATTGAGAGGGAATCATCTGACAGCTACAATCTGCATTTGCACATGTGACAACATTGATTACGAGAATGTATCCAACACAGAACAACAAGAATTATTTCAGTGTAGCTCTATAAATTCAACCCCCTTATACTACATTTGTGCTCCTTGTTTTACCTCATAGTCAGACAAATATGCTTCCTCCATGCAGACCATAATAACTCATAATAATTTCTTTCAAATTTTTAAACAATATTTTTATTTGATGTTTTGTCTTCAACAATATGTGAGCATACTTTATTCATGGATTTGTGGTGAGAAGCTGATACTGATCAGAACTCACTAGTATAAAAAATCGGAGCTTTGAAATCAATGAAGTTAGACAGCTGACATAAGATAGACCTGGAGGCTGATTTCTCACTTTACATAGCTGATTGAGCAGATCGAAGTAATCCCAAGGAAGGACAGCAACCTTCTTTCACTGATTTACCAAATCAGCATAGAATATTTTCTGTGCTGACAGACCTTGTTTTGAAGACTGGACAAAGTGGTCTTAGTTACGGTCAGGCAGTTTTGGAGAAGACCAGTTAGAAACATAATTATTTCTAAAAATATAGTATAGAAGTATAAAAGAAAAAAAAAGTATAAAAACAGTCTTCATCTGAATAAGTGAAAGCAGTTGGAAGATCAAAGAAAAGCCCCCCAGTAAGGCTTAGCCATGAGAGGTCCAGAGCAGATAACGTTTTCCAGTATGTGCCTGGAAGCATGAAGCCATGCTCTTGCTTGTCACAGCTCAAGTCCCACGCCAACTATGCTGTAAATGGATGCTTGGTCATAAGGGCAACATAGGCACTGGTATTAAATTCTTATATGTTTTAACCATATTTGTGCAACTCGCTAGGACTCAACAAGACTTGAATCAGTCTCAGAAAGTCTCCTTTCTTGCTAAGAGGATACAAATTGAAATGCAAAGATTGCAGCTCGGACAATATTTCTCTAGGTGTCCCTGCAGGGAGGGTGGACTAGATGATCTCTAGAGGTCCCTTCCAACTTAAGCATTCTGTGATTCTCTGATTCTGTGATTCTGTGATACATCACCAAAACTGGGAAACACAGTGAACTTAATTCGGCAAGCAAACGAACATACGAATAACATTTAAGCAAATACATTAAGCTACGTAGATGAATAGTTTTACTGAATTTAGTGATTGTGATTCATACTGGTGCTCAAAACAAAATTAATTGTAGCCCAAAATGTTATAAGGGATTTAAACAAATATATTCATCACTCTGAAAGGCCAATCACCAAAGTTTACCATTCTAGAGGCTGTAGGATATATATAGATCTTTTTCAGGGGTACAACCAATAAAACACCAGTTCTCAGACTTTCTAGTTCAGGAAACTTGCACCACAGGATCAAAATCACAGTTTTTATAGGCAAAGTAGATTAAGCCTGTTAACATTCCCTCTGCCTGCCAAATATAATTTTCATGATAATGCAAGTCACCTAATTCAACAGAGCAATCCTGCCAGTGATCAATGGAAGGAGCTGTAGGGTGATCTCTTGTCCTCTATTGTGCAGAAAGTCTAAAACAGAGAGCAATAGTCAATTTCTTCAGAACTATAGAGAAATGCACAGAGAATTGTGCTGTTCTTGCTGATCAGCAAATATTAACAAACATTTGGTTTTGGTTATGCTGCTAGCTCACCAAATAAAGCCCTGTGACTTCAGGGGAGTGCAGGGCTATAAAAGAAATGTTTGTATTTCCTAATTGTTCTTGCTTATTCTTCTTGGAATAGGTCCTGAGTATGTGGTAAGAATTATCAGATCCTCTTGATCACAGTGAGGTATAATTTCCTTCTCACCCCATTATACTCTTATCAGCAATGACATTGTACACTCAGAGACATAGTAAAATGGTGCACAAAACTGGGGTACTCAGTTGCTCTGCACGCTACTATACTCATCTAATATTGCAGGCATCGATATTAAACAGCCTTTTAAGTCCCTCTTTTTTTTTTTTTTCTCTCTCCAATAGAAAAAAAAACTAAGCTGCTCTGTCATTTGAAGCAAATTGTGAGTTAGTGAGTTAACCTACAGTACTGGGGCAGGTCAGAAGATAGAATCTGTGTCTAACGAGATGGACTCAGTAAGTCAAAATACTTTAAATATTAAGTGAGGAAAAAGATTTTTAAAGTGTGTTTTGGAAATGTCAACAAACAAACAAACAAAAAAACAAAAAGATTTTTGCTCCTTATCAAAACAGAACATTGTTTAAAACAAAGTTTCAAAAGGCGCAACTGGAATAATCCACTAAAAACGACAAAAATTTGAGATGAAACGTGGAAAGAGATTAGGAAAATAGATAAAGTCAACATCCCCCTGCAGGAAGTTTCAACATAAACAAACAATAAAATCTGACTAAGTTTTATTTGCTGAAAAAAATACTCCAATGAAGACTTCTGATCAGTCTCATGTACTAGTACTATAGAGAAGAACATTAGGTCAATAAGGGAGGATTTATCTGGTATGATGTGGGTTTCTACACTGGAGATGCCTAGGAAGTTCCCAAATCCCTGCTTTATTAAGATTTAGCATATTCACTGAAGACTTTCCAAGTGACTCAGACGACTTGTGCTCTTCCAAGAGTTATTTCTCTCCAGTGGTCATAAAGGAAGTCAAGGTGACTAACTCAGCTGTAGACTTACATGGTTCAATAAAAAGAACACTCTCTTTACATCTCAATGATGCAATCATTAAATGTGCGTGTGCATGTGCATAAATATTTCATATTGCAGTAGCATTTAAATGAGATGGCAATAGCATTACTATTTTCACAGTATGATGTTTTGACTTTTGGCTTTTATGGAAATTTAGTGGCTTCATATGAGTTAAAGGATCCTTAAAATGGGAGTGATTGACTTCTGGAATTTAACTCCCAAATGGACAGATCTTCTTCTGTAATATATTACATACTTTCATTGTAGGACACCGCCAACATTGTTAAATCCTGCATCTGGAAACATGTACATATGCTTATATGTATGACTTCGATTAATTCCATTTAATTGCTCACTCGCTGAGATGTTAAAACACATGTTAGGATATGTGACTCTATGACTGTTGACAGATGAGCACTGAAATATCTCATTGCCCAGGTTCAGTTCTGCCTGTTCAACCTGCATTCTCTACCCTTTGTTGGAGGTTGCCATTCCCACATCTGACTCAGGAGAACATGACATGGCCACATCTCCTCTGTCTGGGCGAAAAATCTGCTTATTCAGCTGACAGCCACCTGAAGACTAAGCAGAAAGGTTGGACATTGCTGTGAAGTGGCTGGGATATAGACACCTACAGAGGCCAAGCACTTTTTCTGTCAGTTTGGCGGCGGTGGTAGTAATCTTCAGCAGGGACACAGAACAAAGAGCTGGGGTTAATGACCTCTTAAACTTCCACAGCTATATACACCAAAATCAATGCCCTTATCTCTTAGAGAATTCTTACTTGGTGGCAGGACTTTGGTGCTTTGTGCCTCTACAAAGACCACTGTAGATAAATGACTACGCACATCACTAAAAAAAAAAAAAAAAGGCAATGTTTATATATTGGCATGAAAAATCATTTTAAAAAATCAAGATAAGAACATTTAATGCTGCAATGGTTTAAAATGTGTTGAAAAATTCCTTGAAACTGTTCTGTATCCTGGTAGCTCTGAAAAGGTAAAGAAGACATTCAAAATGCAAATGAAAAAACAAGACGTTATTTATCACAGGTAGAAGTCAACTTAGAGGAGAAAAGAATACAGAGTAAAGGGAAGGGATTATAACTATATCTTTCTAGTACCTAATCTTGTCTTACAGGTATTTCATGGGAAATTTCACTGGGGCGGTGTATGTATTCAGATGAGTATGGCTAAGAAATTCCCTATTTTTAGTGAGCTTTCCTCCTGAACACAGGCACTATATTCAGAGACCTGTCTCTCTAACCTCCTGCTTATTTATCAAATGAAAAAGCCCGTGCTTGACTTAAATCATTAAGTTATTCAACGCGGTACTACCACAATGGTTAATTTTATTTTGAGACTTATAATAGCACTAATTGCTCTAATAAAAATTAAAGGTCTCTGCCTACTTAAAACAATAATCTCACAAACTGATACTAAGTGATTTCAAGTGGCTAATTTAATGGCCATAATTTTTAAATAACCTAAATTGTCAAGATACCCCTTTACTGCTACAGCTAGGATAAAGCTGCTCAGATCAGAGTTGCTTCTTTCTGTGAAAGCAAAAGATCTTGCTTGCCAAGTATGAGAGGGACAGCTCATTTGAAAACCATGACTAGTAGCAACAGTGTCAGTTTGAATGAACAGATCCTATCTCCTCAAGCTGTTTTACTGCTGAACTTCCAGTGTTTACTCTGTTGTCGCTTGTAGTGTTGTATAATTACTCAAAGTATAGACGACCTCAATTACTGTTGATTTAATATTTGTTCTCTCTCTTGTCATCTGATCCAATACCCAGAAATCAGAACCCTATTCTGTTTAAGATGTAGGAGCTGGGTGCCTAGTCCACACACTGAAATAGAAATGATGACTAACAACATAACTGCACATAGAAAATTGTACAGTAATTCTTTCCAGTTTACTCCTCTGAAGACAAGCATTTTCTTATGCTAAAGGGCAGACCAAATTGAAGAATGAGTGCCAGACCTGAGGTTCTTCACAAAAAGTACCCTGCTACAGTTACTTTCCACTGACATAACAAAAAGAAAAAAAAAAAAAAAGACACTTCTGTTTAAAGTCTTCCCAGAGGGCAGTCTCTCTCTCGCTTTCCTGAAGTTCTTTAGCTTTAGCCACTCAGAAATGCATGAGTCATCAGAGAAATATTCATGATCCCTGAGTGAAGAAACCTTGATCCCCCCACGCAGATCCTGACTGGGGCAATTCACATGTTCACAGCACCAAAGGTAAACAAACGCTTTCAGTCAGATGACAGGATTGCATCAGATTTCATCGTCTATGCAAAGGTGTTTTATCCAAATAAGTAGAAAATCCCAAGATACCGAAAACCCTGGTGTCTGGCATTCCAGTGTTGTACTCTTATCTCTTTCGAATGCCTTATGGCTAATGTCATTTTTCATTCCACACTGGCATTTCAACCTCAAAGCTAGCATATTGACTAACATCCCTTTTACTGGTTAACTTATAACAGCAAAGTTCGTTTGTGGTGAATGATCGTGTTTGGGGATGGCACATGACTGTAAGATCATGTCAGTGCCTGTCCTAAAGAGCTCCAACTCTGAAACTGTGATTTCAACCACTGCTTATTCGAGCTGACAAACTTGTTATTCAAGACGTGGCAGAGATCACAGTGCCCCTAAAGGCAGACCTCTCATGATGCGGCTCTCTGGGTGCATGAGACAGTCTGCACAGCGCCACGTGAAGTTGGCATCCTCTCATCTGTGGTGTTACATTTGTCTGGATAGGCTGAAGCTTGGAGATGTGCAGATAGAGTCTCTTTGAGCATGGAACTCCAGCTAGGTGCAATACTCAGGTAAAAAAATCTCCCATCTTCCCTCAAGTGCCCTTTTTACATGTCAGGTGCAGACCATGCAGTAAGAGACAAAGTTCAATATTTCACTGCTGTTTGGCAAGGTGAGGTTGATCTGCAGTGAGAGAAGGGAAAGGGTGAGGTGGGAAGGTATCCAAATGTGTGACTCAGTTATGTAAAACTTATGAGTGAGATCTGATTGGGATGTTAAGGGTTGACTCTACCTTGTCTTCCAGTTCCCTTTTTCAGCTGGCAAGGCAGAAGCATGAGCACGGCCTCCTGTCTGAGCCTCTGCTCCTGTGGCGGTGCACTGCTGGGACTGATCTCCTCACAGGGCCTGCATTTTGGGGACGAAGTAGGGCATGGCTTCAGCGAGCCTGACAGGAGCTGCACTTCTAGCAGTGTATTTTCAGAGCTTTTAAGGGAATACAAATCTTTGTTTTCTTTATACTTTACTCTGGTGGGCTTTTAATATAAATACACATATTTTTTTTCCTTTTGACTGCTGTGCTTAGGAAAATCCATTTTCAGCATTTCTATCGCTCTACCAGGTGAAGGAAAGGAGACTGGATGTTGCCTTACTGGCCAGCAAAGAATTGCCAGTTCTGGATATTCTGTAATCAGACAGCCAAAAGCCTTTGTACTGAATTATGAGATTTAAAATACATCTTGAGGCCTTTTAGAATCTCTTTCTGCTCTTTCAGTAATTGAGCTTCACAGTACTCACTTTCCTGAATTTTTCAAGTACAAAAGCTATATAAATTTTGTTATGTATTTGCTATTTACTAAAGCTTAGGTTAATTTTAATGTTGATTTTACATCAACCATCAGCTATGTAGATACAGGAGATTGAGGAAAGCTGACTCCTCTGTAACAAGGCTGTATGTGTCAAAGAGATAGAGCATTTGAAAGTAGGAAGTGGGTTAAATCAAAACCCAAGTCCTGTTCCGTTCTTCGTTCCTACAGTGTACACATTAAGGAGGAAAATGAAAGCAGCCTGTCAGCCACCTCAGACTCCTTGAACGCTTGCATGGGCACATGCAAGAATAAGTTATCCAAATAACTTGGACTTTGGAGTTAAGTTATAGTCACCTCATACTTGCTGTAATTGCCAACTGGGCTATAGTAGCTTGTCAGATATCTTTCTTCAGGCAAGAAACAGCCCGATCCACTCCAGTGCTCCTAGTGTCTTCATCCCCGTAGCCATAGCACCATTCAGGAGCAACTTCAGCAGTTAATCACTTGTGATATCTAAATTAAAAGGGAGTGACATGAGACGCTGCTTTCCACCAAAGTTACTCTAAGTGACCTTTCCTGGGTTGCTGGTCACTACTGCTCTGTTCCACCAGAACCTCAGGTGAAAATGCAGCTCTGGAAATTGTGGGGGAAACGCAGTGTCTTAGAGTGAAATATAAGTATATATCTCTGTAGTATTGCTCTTTTCAGGGTGAATGTGTTTCACGGGCTTTTAGGGGAACATTCTTCACTAACCCAGAAGAGTTTCAACTTACTTATGTATTTTTAGTCAGGCTGAAAGACTGACTACTGTTTTACTTCTTTTTTTCCAATCTATTGCAGCAATTATATCTTCCTGTATATTACAGAAGCGTACAACAGGAGTGTGTAACATGTATTACAGGAGTGTTATACATGTTATACACCTAACAGGTATAACATATAACAAAGTCGATGAAACTTATAGATGGATACTTGTTAATTTCAGTGCTGCCTCAAGTCAACCACAGAATAAGCTTGTCTTTCTGTTTTTAAGGACATGTACATATCAACATATGGGAAACCGAGCCAGGGACCATCATCTAACAATAACTTCTTATGAATAAATATGAATAATTTTAAATTCTACCAGATAGATTGTAGTGGGAGTCAGGTGTATTTTGTGGCTTACATAAATGACATTAAAAATGTTAACTATAGCTGTGATATTTTAAGCATTTATAATTTTTGATGGGTTAAAAAAATTAACATTTAAAGGCACATGTCTTATGGCTAGCAGCAGCAGTAAATTGCACCATATGCAATTTACAGGTTTGTGCCAATGCAATTTCAGGTGAGACTGCCATTGTTTCAATAAATAGATCTAGTATAATGAGAAAGATTTTTGGATCCTAATTTATCATCCAAATGGCTATTTTGCATAATAACAGCAATTTAAATAATAATTGAAATATTCATTAATAATAATGTGCATTAAAATGTGCATGTAAATAGCAACTTGAATATGCAGTAAAAAAAGTTAAAAGTCATTCACATTCTCTTTCAACTAACACATTTTGCTTACAATAGCATAGAATAATGACATTCAAATTAAGTTAATGCTGTGTAGTTTTTTTGTTTATGGTGTGCCATAAGTTACTATGGACACAACCATACTCTGTCTCTATGGTAACAGTCACTGTAGTGTAAACTGTGATACCAAAAAGCGGAAGTTACTAAGCTGAAGTTGCGAATTCTAAGAAAACCCTAACAAAACTAAACATTTCCTGTAACGAATTTTTTTGGTTTATGTCACAGGGCAATTTTCATCAGTGCTAGTTTTGATCTCAGATCTGCTGGATGATCAGAGTTACTCACATACAGCACTTTGCTGGTGCAAAGGACAGTCCATGTGGGGAGACTGTCATGCCTTACCTCAAGGAATGCATCTAATTCAAAATTCACTAAGCACAGTTTGTGCACATTAGCCCTCAGAGAATTCCTACTTAGGCAAAAGGGTTTTGTTTGTTTTTGGTTTTTTTTTTTTCCCCTATGCTGTATCAAAAACATACAATATTATTATATTCTTTTTTTTTTCTTTTTTATTCTCTCTATTCATTTCTCTGTGCCAACTGAAAGAAACTTTCTAGTGCAGAAGATGTTCACATAATCCTACATCAAATGACATCCAAAGATGCTCAAAGCCACTCTCTGGAAATACTGTTCTCTATTAACAACAAGAGGGGATTTAAGTTTGTAGGCTTTGATAAACTGAATTTTACAAGGGTTAGATGCTTAAAATAATTTTTATAAATACAGTCCTCAAACTCTGTAAAACAAATCCTGCCCCTCTACTCAGCCCTGGTGAGGCCGCATCTGGAGTATTGTGTCCAGTTCTGGGCCCCACAGTACAAGAGGGATGTGGAGCTGCTGGAGAGAGTCCAGTGCAGGGCCACAAGGATGATCAGGGGCCTGGAACATCTGCCCTATGAGGAGAGGCTGAGGGAGCTGGACCTGTTCAGCCTGGAGAAGAGAAGGCTGAGAGGGGATCTGATCAGTGTCTTTAAGTACCTCAAGGGAGGCAGTGAGGAGGATGGTGCTGGCCTCTTTTCAGTGGTGGCCACTGACAGAACTAGAGGTAATGGCCACAAACTGAAGCATCAAAAGTTCCACAGGAACCTAAGGAAAAATTTCCTAACAGCCTAACTGGAACAGGCTGCCCAGAGAGGTTGTGGATTCTCCTTCTCTGGAGATCTTCCAAACCCGCTTGGACGCAGTCCTGTGCCACGTGCTCTAGGTGACCCTGCGTGTGCAGGGGGGTTGGACTAGATGATCTCTAGAGGTCCCTTCCAACCCTAAGCATTCTATGATTCTATGATTCTATGAAATACATCATCTGAATATGAATGAAGTGCACATTTCGTTTAAATTAAAAAGTCAAATATTCCCTCATTTTAAAAGTAAGTAAAAAGAAAAAAAAAGAACAATTCAGACAGTACTGGATTTCAAGAATTCAAGGCCTTATTTTCTTCCTGAATTTTGCTGGAGATGCATTAAGATTATAGGATGATACTACAAAATTAATCACTGAAGGAAGATATAGATGTCAAAAGGAAATTAGGTGTAAATATACCCATATGTTTTTATAAATGATGGAAATTTATTCAGCCAGAACTGACAAAAATATATGTATTAGAAGAAATACTGTATTTTGTGTTCAAACACTCTCTGTTAGAGAACAGTATGAGTCCTTCTGGGACCAAATTACAAACTTGGCTGCTGGTTTCTTGTATCATTTCCTGTAGTGTTGGCTCTAGTCCAAGAAAGGATAATGGCCTACATGCAACTTCGGTCCACCAAGGATATGATTCTGTATTTTCAGATTTTCCAGTCTAATTCCTTTTTCTTCTGTTAGCTTTCAGTCTCCCAGCCTTAGGTCTGGAGACCATTTACAGGACAAAAGATAGCAGGTGCAAAAGCCCTGGCTCTGAATTTACTTCTGGATAAATGCAGAATTGCTTCAATGAAACAAAAGGTTTGTATGGAAATCCTCCAAGGAGTTGCTTTTACAAATGTAGTTCCACAGACATCCTGGACTCTTGCCCGTTCACACCAAAAGCGCTTGTGCCTCAGTGCATGTCCCACCCATCTACACCTTGTGTGAGAACAAGCTCAGATTCAACTGGGTGGAGCATACGCAGCCTTCAATGCGTTTTAATCATAAAGCAATTACTCAGAGCTCCTCAAGAGCAGTTGCTTAATTCCTTTTTCTGTGTTTCAAGCCAGGTGACCACCAGGAGAAAGTGTGTTTATGTTTAAATCAAATATTGTGGGCATAAAGAAGCAAATTATAATACAATTTTCTGTTCCACTGTGCTATTATACTGGTGTAAATTTACTTAATTCAGAATCATCATGTTGGCAGAAATCCAGGGAAATGGAATAAGCAGTTGTGTCCAGATGTTAGTGTTTCAGATAATTATTTTACAAAATATATTACAAAATCTTAAGTCCCCAAAAGACATCAGCTGTTTTAATCAAAACTAGCATTCCCAGGAAAAACAATGGCAACATGTTTGAATCAAAAAGGTCTAGGTTTCAGTCAAAAATATATTGTCTTCCTTTTTTCATTGAAAAGCTAAACTTTTCTATGAAATACATAAATAGCATTTTCCTTATTTGTACCGAAAAAAAAATCCAGAAAATTCCAATTATCTCGGAAATTAGCACTAAGCAGGATTTTTATATCACTGAATCACTGCTATCAGGATAATAATATAAAATACTACAGACTGTGGGAAATTCCAGTAACATTCTGGAGATCTGTATTAGATTCCAGTTCTAAAGTGTATCCTCATTACTGATCTCAAAGAATATATCATAAGTTTAAAGGTGATATTATATTGACATATTATCAATATATCAAATATATCAAATATATCAAAAAGAAGTCAAAGGAAAAAACATTCTAACAGTCCTTTTGAAAAAAAAAAAAAAAAGGAGGATACCAAGGCCTAAATAAACTCAGGCTTTTTAATGTGTTAATTGTATAATTTCAGTGTATTTTTGATCTGCACAATCAGAGACTGTCTTCTGCTGGATAAATTTGGATCCACGAAGACTGGATGATTTCATCCTAGGTATATTTGATTGCTACATAAGAATATGAAAGACGCCAGAGACAGCATGTCCTGTTTTCATTTCTGGGCATCACACTAAATCTGGCTCACCATCTATATTAGAGCTCACTGACTTAGGGTGGATGTCATATCTGATCAAATTCTCTATGAAGCAATGCTACCTTCTTTCTCTATAAATATTTGGTGAATAGTTTGTACAAGTGATACTCAACTGATGATCTGTTTTCCAACTAATCATTCCAGCCGTTCATCACTCGGTCTTTTTATTCACAGCTGGTCACTAAGGTCACAGAGTGTTAAAGACATTAGAAAAAAAAATGTGATAATTGGTTTTGGATCAAGAGGATAATTTTGATTTTTTTTTTTTACTATCTATCTGCTTTGTGCCATGATCAGAACAACAATTTCTTCTTAAAAAAAAAAAAAAAAAAAAAGTTTATTTCTCTATATCCTTTTGGCCTCAGTCAACACAAATGAAAATTTTTGAGAGAAAAGTAATGAATGGCATATGTTAGGCATTCTATTAATTTAAATATCAGTAGAGCAAAATCTACAAATAGCTCCTGTGGGAGAAGATTTTTATAGCATTGTAGAAATAAACAGGAATGTACTTTTGATTGCATTACAGGAAAATCATAATTGATGCATTGAAAAAAAAAAAAAAGAAAAAACGGACAATTAATCAACATGTTCTGGTAAATAATTACTTATCTGAAAGCATGTTTTGGGGTAAACAGAGGAGGAGGGTATGTTTGTGATCACTTACAACACTAAATTCCAGAATGCACTGCAGTAAATAAATCTGTGGTTTTAAAAGTAATTCGGTTTTTGCCTATGCTTGCTTTCATATATGCATTTTTATCCTAAGTCACATTACTGCAGCTTAATGATTTATTATTTATTAACTGAGCCCAGTTAAATGAGTTTGCATATGCTCTTATCCTGCTACAGCCCGCAAGTGAAGTACTTTCACTGTTTTACTCATTAGTTGCAACAGGCTTGGAGCACTTACATTACAAGCTAATATGCGCCAGCTTCTGAATATTAACTCTTTAAGAGATCACAAGCTGCTTATTTGCACCTTTTATAAATAATCATGAATGCTAGCAAAAATATTACTATCCCTGTCTGTATTCACTTGTGCTTAACAGTTAAATGCAGCAATGTTTTCCCAGATATATCTGAATAGTGAGTACAAGATACAGGAAGCTTATAAAACTTACATTTCTTATGGTACTCAATTCCTAATAGTAAAAATAATTGCCACTTTTCTAGGCCAAAAGACCTGCTTCAGTTTATTTTGAGATAGAAATTTTCACAAATAATCTTTGCCATACTATTTGTCACATAGATGACCTGATGTGCCTGCATGGTCTATATCTCTGAACTGTCCATATTATGTCCCCCAAAATATTTGCTTGTTCTTTTATAATGAAAATATGACATACTGTGAAATCACCACAGAAATATCAGGAAGTGAATTCAGCAGCTGAACCTCTAAAATGACGTGGAATAATAACCATAATTTTGAATTTGGACAAAACTTCTTTTAAGGCTTGAAGAAATAACAAACCCAGTAACGTATCTCTAAGCACAGCCCACACAAATTATGTTTTTTGTTGTTGTTATTGTTTAAGTTTCATGTTAACCCATTCTTGCCTTTGCTTTAAAACAAAATTAGGATTTGGGAAGGACAGAGCATGAACATCACAAGTCATGGGAGGGTCCGGCTGCGTGTTGCCTTGTGCAGAGGGAGGGCTGAGGAAAGGCGCAGACAAAGGCATGCCCACAGCATGTAGGACTCTCGAGAAACAGAAGAAAAAAGTCTTGAGATTAAGTTGCTCCGATTGCATGATTATAGACAGTGCAAGGCAAAATAATAGTCCAGTCTTAAAATGCTGCAACATCAAGAACTTTATTCTCAACCTTTCCTCAAATAATATCAGCTGTGGTTCACAGCAGGTGGATAGATATGAAAAGAGGGAGGACAGACAAAGCAGGTCCTTGTATAATGCAGATTGAAGGATGAAAACATGGCACAAAGCTTATGCTCCACTGATACCATCTTGTTGATCTATAGTAGCTGTTGTTACCTTGTATTGTCATCGATTTTCATTAAAAAATAGGAAGAAAGAAAAGATTTTCTCTGGGTGATCTGGGTTAGAGAGTTGAAAATTCAGATTATGTTTCATGGCACAGTGAAGATTTGTCTTCACAAAGGACAAATTAGAGAAGAAGTGGATGGCCTCACTTGTAGGTATATCAATCCGCTCTAGTATCATATGGAAAGTTTATGTAGAGTTATGCTGGGCTCTACTGCCAACTCAAATAATTAAAATTAGTAGTTATCATCTCCTCTGGAATTTAGTCAATGGCAGCAGTCACCCTGGAAGGTGACTTTAATAATTCTGTATACCATAAACCAATATAACTACAGCTCTAGCTGTTGTTAATGTACAGTTACACAAACAACCTACACCTGTGTTTGTGCAGCTTCAAGAAAGAGACTGAAAGTGGTAAAAGTGAGGCAATTAGGTAAAATGTTCCTAATGATAGTGAATTCCTCTTTGAAATTTATGGGAGTATTTCATTTACTGAGTACAAAACCAAACCAAAACTACCTCGTAGTTAATATATAGCAAAATGCAAGAATCCCAAGTAATCCTGGGGAAAAAAAGACATTGGAGGGATGATATGATAGGAAAATAAATGGCAGCTGCCACACACAAGCTAATAGCCAGACAGGGAGGGAGCAAATTAAAATTCATGATTGATTTAGGGGAAGTGATTTTATGAAATGAGAATGTGGCAAGAGGAAGTAGATTAAATGACCAGGAAGATTCTTCTATACCAGGTGTCTTAAATCTCCTTTACGTAAGAAACAGAGAGGAAATAAAGGGAAATAATCATTACTGAGGATAAAAAGTTAAGCCACTGATATAAAGGCTAATTCCTTGTAAAGAAAATAAATGGCATTTATTTCAAAGCTTTCAGCCTTATCTAAACTAAAAGGGGTTTGTGATACTGGTACGAGCTATTTATCCTGGAAAACCATTCAAATAGAACAGTCTAAAATAACAATAGAATTAATTTACTGATTTAGCTAATAGCTATTGTTTAAGTAAGTGGCAAAAAGACTTCACTATTTAGGTGAATTTTTTCTGTATTTGGCAGGTCTTATGCACTCATCAGAATTTTAAGCCTAGGGTTGAATCTACAGCTGGTATAAATGCTGTTTTACATATTCCCTCAGAACAAATATAAGATTGGTTTAGCAATAATTGTATATTTTTTCAAATGCAAAATGTGGGTTTTTATGATTGGCCTCAAGGTTCTGGAAATCTTGAGTATACTATCTCCTGTCTTACCCTGTGTCTTGACAGTAGACACTTAATTTTTTATTTTTTCTTTAATAACAAAAGATGAGAACCCCATGTGCTCAGATATTTGGAGCTCTAGGCAAGTGCTAAGTATTGCAAGATTGCGATAAAATCATCTGGGTTGCTTACACTGAAATTTACAGTCTGTTTAGTTCAGTTCACAATATGGTCTGCTTTTTTTTTTTTTTTTTCTCCTTGAGACGTAATGCGGTTTCAAAAATACAAGACAGCTTCTACAATCTCCTTGGGTTCCTTTATTTGTGTTTGCTCTCTGTATCCTTTCCATTTTTTTTTTTCATTTTGCAAATTAGTTCACCTTTTGTGAGAATTCTTTGTCAAGGTTTCAGGAAGAATCAGAGGGAAGGAGCAGCCAGAGGTTAGCTTTGAGAGGCACATGCCATATGTGGAAAGAAAAAAGGCATTTCAGAACCCTTTGTATGACATGCAGAGGAAACAACACACCATTGTCTTTGATGTAAATTGCTGCCTTAGAGGTTAATTATACAGAAAACACTACCAACACTTGTGAACTGTTGCTGTGTTCATTAAGTTAGAATTAAAGGGTACCCATGTCTAGCATGCCTTGTTTGTTGGAAGAAAGAGATTTCTGAATCATCAGTGACAACCTTGTGTTGTCTGTGGCTCAGATTCCCATCTAAGAGAGGGGAATAATAGCTCTTACCTGTAAAATATTTTTAAAAACTCTAATCAGAAACTATGATACTGACTCGAGTTTAGAAATTTAAAAAGCTTTAAGAAGAAATGTCCAGAGATGTGGACTCTCCATACTAAAGGATTTTTAAGAAGAGATTAGAACAACATCTGTGAGGCCTAGAGAAGGGAACAGTGAACCAGAGGTCCCTGCACTGAGGTTTTTCTGAGTCCTGTGATTTTGGGAATCTATTGGCAGGTGGCTACAGCACTTCGTCAGGCTGCAGCCTGTCTCCCACATACTGCTCTGGTGGCTAGGTAGGAAATTTAAAGGATGAAAGTGAGAGACACGTATCCCACACCACCTCCTCTATGACTGGTGGTTGACACTCAGAAGGCGTGGAGAGGCCTTGTTCCAGTTCCAGGCTCCTACTGATGTCCACAAAGGATTTTAATTCATGCCTCAGTATTAGCTTACACCAAGGCATTACTCATCCTTTCACTCTCACTTTAATCCAAATGTCATCAATGTCACAAGAGTTTCAACAAAATCTAAAAAAAAAAAAAAGAATCTGTCAAATGTAGCACATTCACACAAGTCTCTTGTGTTCCAAGCCAACGTTTTCCAAACAAAAAATAATAATCTTAACAAAATAATGTCAATCACCTTCAGTTGCTTGGAGAAGCCATGGAAATACTATCCTAGCAGCATTGTTATTTGTGATAATCTGGATACATATTTATTTATTCACATAACTTGGAAAAGAAAAAGACAGATGTCCTCATTTGCTTTTCACCCTAAGCTTGTGACTCTTACCTAACGAGACTGCTATCTGTGGTTTGGGAATGAAAAATAAAAATAAGAGTTGCACATGGTTTGGAACACACAATACTCTTTTCCAGTATATTTTACCATTGTCCTGTATGTTGGATGACATTAAAAAGATGGTAAGAAACAACACAAAGCAGCCTGAAAACTACTCTGGTTCCCTAAGAGCCAAGGACATGTAATGACTTTGGCAAGTTTGATATTTTAGAAAAGTTTCCATTGTGGTTTTATACTAGACCCATATCGAATTAGTTTCTGATGACCTTATTCTCATTGTAGAAGGAAATTAAGCCTGATGTAAGTTGTAAGGAGCATATAAAATACTAAGAAAATAAGAAGGGAAAGTTGTAGGTTTCTTCATAATATAGTAAGATTGTTAAAGAGCAACCTGTGACATCCAGGCTGGCTTCTACTGTTTTAACAGTTTGGGCAGGATAAGCTGCACTCTTCTCTTTCACGGAAAAAAAGAAAAATGTACCTAGTGAGGAACATACAAATTATGACATTCCACCTACTTTCAGAGTCACAAACATGGTCATATATGTTATTTGACTAAATAATAAAATCAAAGCTTTTGTTTGTTTGTTTGTTTGATCTAAACAAGAAAATCATAGAAATTAAAAACAGAAATAAAAGAGGAGGATATATTATTCTTTCCTGTGAGATATTTTACTATTAGTTTCTACTTTAAAGGGAATATATGATATGCTACACTCCCAGATACTCGGGAAAAAAAAAGACTGATTCTATCTTTTTATGTAAATTAAAAATCCTCTACAAGTCAGTGATTTGAAGAACTGGTAGGATTCACTACTTGACTTCTTCCAAAGAGCAGCATCTGTAGGAGGGAAAAGTCATTCCCTCCGGGATCTGATTTATTAAAATAAAGGTTATTCCCTAACAACATGCCAACCTTCAGCCAAAACCACTACTGACAGTTTTCCCTTTTGGCCTTCTTCAGGAGAGTCCTTCTTCAAAACCCGCTTGGGCGCAGTCCTGTGCCATGTGCTCTAGGTGACCCTGTGTGTGCAGGGGGGTTGGACTAGATGACCTCTAGAGGTGCCTTCCAACCTTAACGATTCTACGATTCTATGATTTAGAGAGGACTTCTAAGACGTCTTACAAATCCTCCCTGCCCAGGCCATGCCCATCCTACACCCCACTAGCTCTCTTCTCTCACAGTTTGGGTGGATTCAAAGGAGGCAAGGATTTAGTGAAACTGGTCTCAAATGACATTTCAAAATTCCAATTCCAGTTTCTGCAACGTGCATAAGAAGATTTTCTGGCATTTAATCCATGTATAAAGTGAAGGAGTCAAAAAGATGTTTTTGGCTTCTGCTCCAGAGATCTCTCTCATACTCATCTGTCTGTCCTCCTGCGCATACTGATGACTTGCACACACTATGGCAAGACGACTGAAGAGACAAGGCACGAGTCATAATTTTAAATGAGATATTGGGGCAGTATTTGGATGAATGCATAAATAAATCACCTTTGCAGAAAAAGCTTTTCTGTAGAATTTTTGATTAAATACTGATTTTTTGCAAACCATAACAAATCATTTGATTAATGCCTTTATTTTCCACTGAAAACAATTTCAAAGAAAATATTTCACTAGGCTTAGTTTTGCGCACATGGTGTCTAAACATCTCCCTCAGCTTTTACTTCACATGGCCACAAAGCATACTATGAGGTCCCTACTTGCAGCAATCTTCTTGACAGGGTCAGAGGGGAATAGCCATTTTCTAATATGAGTAAAAGATTCACAGTCTATTCATTTGGATTGAGGAGTCTAATTTTAGTCAGTCAAGCTTGTTGTCTTAAGCTCTTTGTGCCCCAGATTATCTACCTCTAAAATGGATATAATGTTCTTTGTTTATCTTGAAGAGCTGGCATGAGATTTACTTAATTTACATCTGCAAAGTACTTTACAATCCAAGTAAAACAGTCCCATTCAAATGGAATGCCTTAATACAAACACAAGGATAAATGCTACTGTCACTTACAGTGGTGACAATTGGGATTGATTCCATGGCAAACGAAGGAATTACATATGTGAAAAGGCAGTGCAAGAGGAAAAAATCAGACACTCCAACCACCTTATTGACCAAAGCAAAGCTCAGCAAAAACATTTTGAACCATTTTTTGTTCCATGACTTTCCACGCCTTTTCCGAGTAAAGCCACAAGGTGCTGTAAATCACCGCTGCGGCACAGAGCGGCTCGGGGGCTGCCGCTTCCCGCCCGGAGCGCTCCAGAGAATACTTGACAGCTGCTGCGGGTGCTGACTCAGTGTTTGGGGCTCCTGCAACTTCCCAACATGAAATCAGGCATCAAGAGTCACCGCACACATTCCTCAGGAGTGAGTACGTCCAAGAGCTCATCAGCGAAGGGGTAGGGAAAGCAATTTGAAAATGTTAAATTTATGTAAACATTAACAGTGAAACAAATGCAGAAGTAACTGAGACCAGAGCAGCTACTGACACACATAGGAGCAAAGGCTGCTGTGGATTTTCACTGTCAGGGATCTGGTAGCGATTACAGCAAATACTGTGGGCTGCTGACAGTTGAAGATGAGCAGCTTAGGCAGCAAGAGAAATACTCTGGGCTTACAGTAAGTCCTGTGACACTGTATCACTTGACTCAATTAGCTCAAATGACCAGGATATAATTGAGCAAACTATAGCATGAGTTGTGACTCATCCAGTGCCTCAAACAGCCCATGTCAGCGTGGTAAATTAATTCATATCTGTTGAGTGAAAGTTAATAGCCAACAGCCATTCTTGGCATTTCGGAGAGATATTTCATAAAAAGACAATGTTAGAGAGGGAAGGGTGGTTTCTTTTTTTTTTTTTTTGGAAAGTCTTCTTGATCTGTCCACTGATTTCAAAACCAAAAGTGAGTGTAAGCTAGAAACAAGAGACCACAGCAAATAAATGTTTTACATCAACAAAAATAACAGAAACAAAAAGTTATTTCTGGCCATCATATCTGGTAACTGTGCTCGAACGTTGATGATTAACATATTAGTTATGTGTGTGTGTGATGCAAGAGGCACAGTAAAGTGGTTTGCTTGCATATTCTGCTCTCTAGCCTGTTCACTTTGTCCAGACAAAATCCCCAACATAAAAGGCTTATCTCGCAAATTAGCAAGCACAGTCATCCCAGGATTTTATTTATTTTAAGCTGTGGGCCTCAGTGTGACAGACATACCATTTCAAAAACTAGTGGATTTTGCAATAGTGTTTTCTAACTTTCTAAATGCTCTGAAATGTCTTTTGGGCCCCCTTTTTTTTAAGGGTCCAAAAATTGGTGGATTCAATATACTGTCAAAATGTACAATAGGAGAAACCTGAATTTGGTTCTGCTGGATATGGCTTAATGTCTAGATAGGACCCAGGTCTGGTATTTGGATGTTCTGGGTAAGAGGAAATGTGAAGTGAAAGAAGGGTTGAAGAAAAGTTAAAGTCAAAAGAGAGTTATGAACAAACTGAAGTAGTATCAGGGAAGTGAAAAAAATGAAGTGAAAAGTAGTAGCATAAATTTGGAAGTTGAAAGGGAAAATTAGAAAACAAAAAGAAATAAAAATAATTTTGAATCATGAATGGATCAAAAGAAAGTGTTGCAGAACATAACTCTGGACCTAACCCTATAAATAATGCTAATCTGTGCAATTGTGGTGGAATGGGTAGAAGGTCTGCTCACTGGTACCCAGCATGATCGTAAAATGGATGAAGTTCTTACTGCATAAACGCAAAATGTGCTTTTTTTTAAGAACTTGCCTTCTCAGAATTGCTTAGTAACTGCAGTTTTAAGTAGTCCAAAACACATGATAGTGTGAATCATGGTTCCTGTGGCAAACCTGTGGTAAGAAGTTGTGCCAGGAGTAATGTAGCAGCTTATTAGAAGGTGAACATACGCCCTCCATCCAAACATGGGTATACCAAAGATATTTTGAAGACTGAAAGTCCGTTAATCAAAAGAATGTGTTTCTGTTTGAAAAAATAAAAACCTCTTCACATACCCTAAACACAAATCAGTCCACCCGATGCTGGTGCCCATTCCCACTAAACAAAGCACTTTTCTTCGTTAGAGAGATAGCACCCAACCAAACCACCAAAAATATGTTATCTCTTTAATTGCAAAACTATTCCGTTATATTAAAGAGAGTGGCCTAAAGCACTGAGCTTTGTCATTCCGAAGCTCATCAAAGTCTTTGAAACACTTTATGAAAAAGCATAATTTCTGACTGAAGGTTACTTCATATAGAGATAGGGGATCAAATTTTAGTAGAGTATTTCAACCGATGATCTTGAGATAGTTTTAAGATAGTATTAATTCCATTAAAGGCATCCTCAGAGGCTTAAGAAGTACTATTCATAAAATGTGCTTAACAGTTGAGGTGAAGGAGATATTACATATTCAAAAAAATTTTTTGACTTTAATTCAAATATCTTTTAATTTAGCTGCCAAAGAGCCATGAAGGGCAGCACCTTAGCCCTTGCATAATTTGCTGCTCTGTTGTAATCCCTGCCAGCCACCAGCAAGCAACCTGCAAATGAGCAGTGCTGGGCATATGGGAGAAACCAGCTGTGAGAAGACATGATCACAGAGTCTGTTGGGACAGTGGTAGACCAAAACCAATGTGGACATTACTGCCAGGTCAGGGGCAAAGAGCTATTATGTCCCTAGCTTTTATTGCTGCAGTTTCTAAGTGAGATATTAGTGGCTTCCCAAAGTCCTGATCAAAGTGTCTTACCCAATACCTGTTAACAAGTCTGTAGCACAGACAGATCTCCTGGGTACAAACCTTCTTCCCTAATCAAGGAACAACCACTACTGTTTCCCTTACCAATGTTCCCTTTCTCGGTCCCTCCACAGAAATGTCATCATACCTAACTGTGTGCTGGGCAAATTCAATTTGCCTTCCATACCACTGAGCAGTGGTGGGTAGGTATAGGCATATAGACTTAGGTAGAAGAGCCAAGTACCAGGTCTTTTGAGATAGTATCCTAACTGAAGCTTGAAATTCTTTTTGATTAAAGGCTTCCAAGATCTTTCGGAGGAATGGTGTTCTTAGCACTTATTTTGATTTTGAAGAATTGCATATTCTGCGCTACACTACCTCTCCTGAGGCTGACCTGATTTACCGGGGGAAAAAAAAACTTTCTGTTTTAACTTGAAATGTATTTCTCCCCTTAATGAGTCAAAAGATGTATTCTGTGCCCTACACAGGTCTGCAGCAGAGTTTGAGTGAGAACCACAGCCTAATTTTCAGCCCTATGAACTATGGCATAGGCAAAGATACTTGAGTTTACTTCTAAATTGTGCAAGGAGTCATCACATTCAACAAGCAGCAATACCAATGAGTGGAATACCTCCAGTTGGGTTTATGAATTTTAGTGCAATCTTTGCTCCAAGACAGACCTCAACTTTTAGACCAGCCTGACAAACTCATAGATATCAGAAGGGTTGAAAAAGAAGCTGTTGCATTGTTGCTTTGTGAACTGCAAGTCAGTTACTTGTCCATCATGATGTAAAGCCTGCATTTAATGGCTTTCAAACAGATGTTTAAAGTGCTAATTCCCCACAATCTTGATTCATCACTACATGGGTCAGTTTAACATTTGTTCTGTATTTGACTGAATGATCAGCACAAGTCAAGCCATGGTATTACCTAAAATCTCCATTTTCTGATTGTAGTATAAAAAAAGCAGAATCTACCAAATATTTCTGAGCAAAGAATTCCTGTTCAGACGGTTATTTTACTACTTTTTAACATATCTGCAGCATCTGGCCTCTGAATAGCAAAGAATATCCTCACCACAGCTATAAAGGCTTTATTATTATTATTATTATTATTATTCCTGTTTAACAGAGTTCTAATACAACGTTTTTGGTCCTAGGGAATTTGGTCCTATAGTAAAGAAGAAATACAGCAAGGACAATTGGAAAAATCCTTGTCCATTGCGGTTCAGAAATGGTATGTTGGAATCAGACTAGTATGCAGCCACATTTAAACATAGCTCTGGCCAGCATGTTTTGAATTTTAATGTGAATAGCACCAAATTTAGGAAGATGCAGGAGAAGCTGAATGTAAATGTGCATGGGGGAATATTAATGGCTGACACTGGTGTCACTTTTACTTTATTATTAAAAGCAGCCTCAGTGCTCTGGAAGCATCCAGGCCTCAGGAAAGTGGAATTGGCTTCTGCTTTTAGCATAAGGCCAGAGACCCTCTAATTTTAACTCTTCGTGGATGTAGCATGTGAGCAAGATGCACAGCTGAGATGGTATCGTATTCCGATTTGGTGGTAGTTTCTTAAGTCTCACACCACACCTCTTTCTAGATTAAAAACAACAACAACAACAACAACAACAACAACAACAACAACAAACTCTTCCATTTTTTTTTCTTTTTCTTTTTCTTTTTTCCTGGTGAGAGCAAAGGTATTGAATGACTGCAGACCAATTGCAAGCTAGAGGTCATCTCCACTTGCCAGAGGGCAGGAGATTTTGGCAGCTGTCTGTTTTTGCTGTCCTATCTCTTTGAGAAAGCTTTTATCATGTTGCCTGAACTATCTGGTTCCTCGTTAGCTCATAGCTTAAACCAGTGGAGAACCAGCCTGATGAGGCTCCCCAAAATCAAGGCACTCAGTCTTCCTCCTTTGCCCCCAGCTGCTCTCCTGCTGCACAGGGAGGGAACATGCCGGGAAAGGAGAGGGTATCGCAGAGCTGTTAGCATTCACTATGGAGCTCTTGATCCAAACTGAATTAACAGATCAACATTATGCTCAGGTGTTTCAAAAGGCAAGATTTATATTGCTGTATCACCTTTACTTGCTGTGGATGTTTTCCAGTGAAGATGAAAATCTGATCAAATTTATTTCCACATAACATAACGCCATTTGTCTTTTTCTTATATATGTATAATTAGGTATATATTCCACTTAGCAAACTGTTTTGCTGTATCATTATATCATTTTTAGCAGGGTGTTAATAAGCATACAGGTTGATCTTGTCACTGTTCCTGAATTAAAGCAGGGTTTCTTTTGTCACAGCTTTTAATAGACCTTTGGATTGGAAAAGTGCCAAGATGGTCACAAGACTGCATGACTCAGAAGGCTATTAAGATTTAAGAGTGTTTTAAAAGTTTAAAACAATAAAAATACTTCCACTGGGTCATTTTTAATAGATATAAATATATGCCACACAATTCAGACCCAGAAACTCCCCTCAGTAATGAACAAAGATTATCGTAATAGCTGCTATTTCTAAAATCCCTGAGAAGTAAGTTCAAGGTCATGTTTTAACGCAAACATGTTGCACATAGTAATTATCGTGAGTTTGTTATATTTACTGGTAGAAAGTATTCAGAGAGTCATGCAGCAAGTAAACTAATGGTCTGTTGCTGAGCAAAGTTTAACATCAGGCAATGTGCAATGAATTTTAAAACATTTGTTAATGTCAGACTCATAGAAGACGAAATGAGAAATGTATCCCAATTATGAAAATTTTATGAAATGGAAGAAGAAGGGAGAGGGAAAGGAGAGTAGAGGGAAGTACTAGAAAAAAAAAAAGAAATCTCCACACACACTGTGTCGATCCAGCTGTAAGGCTAACAGAGAGAGAATGATGCGAGTGAGTCAAATCCTGTGACGTGTGCTAATATCTTAAACTTCCCAAGCCAGGTCAAACTCCATCTCACCAATTTTCAAGCTTTGTGTGTGGATCCACGTTCAGATCAGTGCTGTGAGCAAGCCATTACCAGTTTCATGGTGGTGGTACATCCTTGCGAATGGATTCAAGCTTATTCAGGAAGATGTTTAACGTTGGTGCTGTTTCTGCAGACAGACCTGCAGAGAAGCGTTGGGGAGATGGGCACAGGGACGTGCTTCTGTGAACCATCACTAAAAGCTCTTCAGCCACACGAACTCCTTCACCATCTTGTGGTGCGGCTACACCACACACAGCTCCCAGGGGTGAATTTCACTTGAAAAAAGGAAATAGAGTTAGGTGCTAACCAAAGTGACATGGCAGTGGTTATCACAGACAAGGGGAAGGGGAAATATTCAGACCTGTAGACCTGGATCAAGCCAAAAGAAGTAGGGAGTTAATGTAGTTGGCTCGGAGAGTGGGGCACTGCAGGGAAGTACAAATTCAGCAGTGGGATCCAACGGCTCCAGCGAGGAATTAGGCAAAAATTTAATTCCCAGCAAATAACCTTGAAAAGCGTGATTCAGCAAAACATGTCACCCTCATTAAGATGTTTTGTTCAGTCAGGCATAGAAAATGCTGCTACCCTCCAAATAGAGGGAGAAACAGATCTGCTACCCAAGAACTGCAACTGCTATTTCAGTATCCCTTGGAAGCCCATGTAGCAAAAAGATTTATTTCTGGTACCAACCCTCTTCGATACTTCCTGGGAATCACTATTGCAGGCACTGTAACAACCTGTGTCCTCTTCCTGAGATGGTTTTCATCGGCAGGTCTCAACTCTCTTTACAAAAGATCATTAACCCCATCTTGCAAACAGGATAAATAAGGCAAAAGGTGGGGGGAGGAAAAAGGGAGGGGAGGGCAGAAAGTGACCTGTTCAAGACCTCTCACGAGGTCAAACAAGGACACAGGCACTAGCACATTAACTCTCCGCCATGCAGATTACTAAACTTATGCCTCTACCTGCCTGCTTTGGCACTTGATTTATTTAGAAAGGTCTCTACACCCCAATGTAAGACTGACAGAGAACTATTCATTAGCTGGTGGGGTTCAGGTTGTTGTAGCCCATGCTCATGTCTCATTGTTGCCATGTGCAAACATTTTTATTTCCCCCCAAAACACGACTTATGAGACAATCAACCTTTACCAATGCTAGAGGCATCTTTTTCTATTTAAAAGTATTTCCATCTCCAAAACCACTCCTGAGCACAATGGCTTAGATTTAATTCTTAAAACAGACCATTTACATCAGTAGACAAGATCACAATTTGTCACTAAAGCTACTGAAATACTGGACATAGGGTCCAGCCTGTTTAAAGTCACGCTTCCTGGAGCCATGGGAAAAGAGGAGCATCTAATTTTTTAACATAATTTTCTATTTCTAGGTTGTGAAATAAAAGTGAAAAATGTGAACTTGGGAGCCCTGAAAATAAAAATGAATTAAAAGACTTCAAGATATACATACTTTTACTTACTTACTTGTTCTGATAGGATTTCCAGTTTTGGAAAACCTTGCCCCACATTTTTGATGACACAGTGATAGTACAGTCCAGAGAGATGTTTTTTTGCTGTGGCCTTCATATTTTTTATGGGTGACTCATGAAGCATCATGGATCTGGTAGATAAAAATATGCTGGAGGGAAATTTCCTGGGGACAATATATCTAAGGTGACTGGAAAGGGCTTTGGTTCTCTGCATGCCTTTCATTAGCACATTTCCAAATTTCTCTGACTAATTCTGGCCATGATCCAGCCAAGCAGATTTGGAAGATAAAGCAAGGAGGATGGGGATGGAGCTTGGGCACAAGGCAACACCAGTTGCAACTGGCAACTAGCCAGTTCATCTCTTAGTTTTGAAGAGAGAATCACAGCTTTGCCAGAGAGAGAAAGCTAAAATCTATGACAGAATGCAAACTCTTTGAAAAACAGCAGACTAACCATTACTACTTAAATATAATCACCAATACCATGCCTCTGAAAAGCTATTTCTCTCATCTCTCACACACAGCTAGGAGCATATCAATACTCTCTTCAGAGAAGATGGATGGATAGCTTAATTCACTTTGCAAATCTATGGAAACAACACTTTAGCACTTTGGCACAAACTGTCTCTGACATTGAAAATTAGTAAAGAAAAGAAGTGGTGGAAATGTCAAGAGCGGGAGGACTTCATTTTTCTCTGGTTTAAAATGTCATCTGTTATCTGCAATCAATGCAAGGAGAAAACTTCCCATACCATAATGATTTACAGTATGTTTATAGGCACAGATAGAAGTAATCACAGGGTTAGGGGAAATATCTCTTGGTGAATTCTTCAAGTGTCAGAAGTGCTTAGTTCTGCAGTTCTCTCTTCCTAAGAATGCAGGAGAGAGAGAGTCACAGATAACTATGCAATTGCTGTATTTCCATATACAAACCTATAAAATCTGCAGTCTATCTATCTGGCCTCAACTATGTATAAACATATCCATGACCAGATGCCTAAGACTTTTTTAAAAAATGTTGCCTTTACCAATGAAGAAAAGTCCATAAATATTTTTCACTCCTTTTATATCTAAACAAATATGTATGAAAGGAAATATAGTCATAGTCCTGGTGCTAGATTTAATGTTTTAAACTTTCCATTGTTTGGAATTTCCTGTTTGAGATCTTGAAAATAAAACTTCCATTACTGATTTTTGTCCTCTCCCAGTGAGAACTTATTGTCCAAATCTTTTAAACGGTACTGAGATGAATGAGTTCCAATTTATTCATTTCCTCTGTATCCACCAGCACTTGGAATACTGTTGGATACAACATCTGCTCTACCCACAGAATTCCTGTTTAATATTCCTTAGCAACAGAATCTTGGATGTTTTGCTGGCTTTCCTGGCTGTACATCTCCACACTCTTCACGTGCTTTTTCCAACCAGTATTCCACGTGAAGAAGGGAAGTGTTGAAATTCCCAGTTTATGGACAATAAGTTAAAATAAGAACAGCTCAGCATGGAAATACTTCTGAGAATTTCAGCCTACAGTCCTGTAGCATTGAGGTAGAATAAGAAGCGAGTGCCAGGCCTTTCAAATCTTGGGCTATTGCCCAAATAACTTGTTTGTCCTTCCTTTCAGAGAGTGAATGATGACTTTAATAAATGAAATGATTCCTGAATCTTGCAGCCACTCCCCATCACATTAGCACAGTGCTTCTCAGGAGGACTTAGGCACTTACTCCACATGGCTGCTGCTAATGAGCTCTGCTTCCTGCAACTGGGAATGACACAACGTTTACATAATGTGCAAAACCAGAGCTGATCGAACATTTTCAGATAAAATCTCTTTTAAAAGTAAAACTGTTTTATGTTCTTGTAATATTGATTTTTACACAAAATATTCAATTTCTAGTATTTTAAGCTGAAAAAAATATGTTTTTCTCCTTCCTCCTTCCCGTGAAAGGCTATGAAGCTTTACAGAAACAAGCTAATAAGTTGTAACAATTTCTCACCAGCAAATACTCACATACACTGTAGCCAGCTCTTGCTAGCAAGCTGTTTTGTCTTTACAAGAGCAGTAATGGAGCACACAAACGTAGTGCGGGGAATTCTGTCTTCTCTAGAGGCTGCGCTTGCAGTCAGCACATCTGCTCGGGAACTACCCCACAGCCGGCTCCTGTGCAACAGCAGCCAGATAACGGTCTATTCCATATCACCATTTTTCCCCCAAGCCTGGTATATTGTGTTGCAGGGCATGGAGCACAGATTTAATTACTCATCTAGGTCTATTTTACCCATCCAATAATCTTCTCAAATTAAAGCATATGCTTTGATCCCTGACAATTCTACGGTGTTCAGTCAACTTTTCATAGTATTTATCTATTCCCAGGTTTGTCAGTTACCTGTAGGGTGACCTTGAGCAAATCTCTTCTTTTCTCTATACTTACCCACCACTGTTTTGGAGTCAGTTTTCAGGCTCTTCCAATAAAAACATTTCCCAGCAAAGGGAGGACCTGATGTTCCTATGTCTGCAAAGATTGTCATAGGGAAATAAAAATATGTATTAATATTATTAAGAGAAAATAAACAGTGAAATAGCTGCAAGATTAGAGTTATAAATGGTGAGGTCCTGCTCTTTGCTTATTTTATGAGTCCATGCTGCTTTTGAACATTCTGAAATACTATCCCAAAATAAACCATATAAACAAAACACACAAAATTCTGAGAAAAAAAAAAGAGAATTATCTGAAACAATATAATAATAAGGGTTTCTCCACAACTACATATAGCATCTCAGCCCTGCATTTCTCAGCACAAATCCACTAGCAAAATATAACCTGATACTATATCTAGGGAAATAGTCACATACCTGGAAATCCTTAGTACAGTAAGTACTAGTCCTTAGTACAGTAACATTTTGGCAAACAACCCTTTAAGTGAAGGATCAGTCATTTTCCTTCTGTTACCATAAAAGCTTGAAGAATTCAACCCTTTGCCATGTGAGCTCAGTGAGTCACACGTAACACGGAGGATTAGCAATCCACACTGCAGGGACTAGGGCCTTCCTAGCCTCCTTGGGCTAAATCACTGAAGACAAAATATGGCAGAAAATGCCAAGACTCGAAGAGATGTGTTTCTCTTTGTACTAATGCAGAGGTCATGCAGGTAGTGCTTGCATGGGAAAGGCTGCAAGGAGAGGGGAGCCCTTCATTTCCCTCCAAAGCTTCTCCAAAACTAAGCGCAGGGTCAGGCCTGGGGGGCTGAAAACTTGGCACGTAGATCAGGCTGAAGTCTGAGCCTGCAAATGGCTATTTTGGGGAGCCAACATGCAGGCACAGATTTTTCTCTGAAGACGACAGCACATATGAAAGAAATTATTTTTTTTGAAATCAGGATAACTTACCTGAGTAAAAGCCATTTGCATGTGAAGGACAGAAACTGGGCACCCTGCACAGGGCAGAAAAGCAGCCTTTTCCCGCACTCAGTTGCTCCTGACTTGCTTTCCAAATCCGACTTCGCATTTTTTTCTTTGTCGCCTTGTTTTCATCCTTGATCCTGAACTTTCCTCGGCTCCTATTTTTCCTGTCTCTATCAATCTGCCTCTGACATTCTCCGCAACTGCCGCCCTCATTTCAGTCCTCCTGTATATCACTCTCCTCTCACCTTGACTGCTGGGCTTCCTTCTCTGCGACGCTCCCGCTCTCCAGGATACGGCATTGGTAAAATAACGACGCCTGTCCGTGAGGATATTCACAAAGCTCATCTTCTCCTGCCCTTGGTTCCTTCCACACACTCCTATACAAATCCCAAACTGCCTGTCCAGTTGCAAAGCTCTGGTGCAGTCACAAATTCTCATCTCCTTATTGTGACCCCTTTTTTTTTTAATAGAAAGTCACTTTTGTTACGAACATTCTGTTCTATGCAGAATAGTTTTACTGTCTATTGCTATCATCTCATTTAATTTTGACGCCCAAATCACATCTGCTGCAGAATGTCTTTTGAAGTCAGTGGGGCTGTGTGCATGTGCCTCAGGCTTATTTTGGCCCACAGATCCCTCTGAAATACCAGTGGGAAAAAAAAAATATCCCTTTGACTTCTGTCTCTTTCCACAATGCTGAATTTCTTTTATAGGCATCTATTACATATAATGACTTACTTTATAAAGTGCTTTAGGAAAGATATATATGAAATAGTTAATATAAAATGAAATTGCCCTGTATCTCAGTTTCTGTAAATCCCTGTGTTATCTTTGGCTATATGATACATCTTAATCGCAGAATCATAGCTGAATATTAAATATTTGTACTTGTAAGCCCCAAGGAGTGCTAAATTCCTTTTTTCTTTTCAAATAAGCATGCTATTAATTAATGCATAGCAAAATGATTAAAAGCATTTTTCAAATAACGAACAATACAGAGACAGACGAGTTAATTGATTGATTGGTGTACGAGCAGGGTCCTAATGGATTAGCATTTGCATATTAACACAGATCCAATCTCTCTCCCTTAATGAGCTGCTTGCCACATTTTGTCTTCTTTTAAGCAGCAGCGAGCATAATAAAACAAATAAACCCACTGGATTGCTCGCTCTCAAGGGACCAAAAGACAAACTTTAAAAAAAAAGTCTTTTTCCAGCATTGACATACAGAAACATCCTGTACAGGAGGAGATTGGGTATAGTCACGTTTGTCACTAGTTGCTTGTGAAAGCCGCCATTTTGAAAACCCTCAACATTTACAACTACTGCTTATCAAACATTTGTAATGTAATTTTCCCCACAGTAACCTGATATTTCCCTCAGCTGATTTTGCTGTGTAAGAAGACAGAGTGGGATGTCACTAACCAGCTTGTTCCATCTATGGGTCCTCTTGTTCAGGCATAACTGAAAAAACAACAACAACAACAAAGAACATGTTGAACATAGTGTTACTAAGTTTTGCTGTCACCAGGTAAACCTGTGTGACTTTGGGTGCAACATCACACCCAGTTTTGCAGACCACCTTAACACCAGACCAGTACGTATCAGTACACAGCAGTAACCATGCTGTGTTTTAGCCAAGATAACTGGCAATTTGAGTAGCTTTGGGGACCCAAGTTAAAATCACAATGTGAAATCTCAATGAACCATACACCAGATTACGTGAAACTAGCTCAGTGACCTGTAATACACCACTGGTGAGAGCCATGTAGACATGCCCTTTGAGTTCTTGGCCCAGAGCCTTCACTGGAGTCACTGGCATGGGTGCGTTGTAATCATTTCTCTATTTACATAGGATGAGGATCTGGTGCATTATGTACTTTGGCCACAGCGTCAGTGCTGCCGTCTGCTCAGCTGGCTGGTGCTGGAGAAGACTGGCACTGGGTTTTGAACTTGGCATCCAGGGTCACGCCAGGAGATGCTTCAAAGCCTGCTGGGCAAACTTCCAAGTTTTCCAGGAAAGCCGTGTGACCTCCAGCTACCTGAGATGCTCTTGGATTGTTTTACTTAACTCAGAATGGCAGCTAGAGCCAGCATTTCCTGCGAGTGCATGGAAAGGCTCCCTCAAGTCCTGTCCATGCCAAGTCCATGTGTGGCTCAGTGAAGGTGAGCACCTGCATCCAGGCATGGGATGGGAAGCAGCGATGCGCCAGCAGCTCCAAGGGGCTGTGCTGCCTCCAGGGTGAATCAGCATACAAGGGACTGGCCACAGATTTTAAATTACTTCTGTATTCAGCTGTTGAGAGATGTTCTGGACGAGATGGCTCACGAGATATGAAGGATATTTTCGTCTAGGGGATGCAGTTTAAAGTAACTATTAGAAAATGCGATCATTTATGGATCTTATACCAGATGGATTTAAGCCCCTATTTTGACTACAGAGATAATTAATCCACTTAGGGAATTATTTATTTATTTATTTTACTCAAATAGATTGTTTCAAATGGGTTGTTCTATATTAAACGTAAGCTTATCTATGTTAGTTTAATACACAATATAGGACTGATCCTTTTCCTTACTCTATGAATGCTTTTTCTTTTTAAACTCCATTAATCTGTGCTGATCATTTAAATTCTAAAAGAAAAGGAAATAAAAATCTCAGGAAAAAAACTGTCTAAAATGTTTATACTGTAAATTATAATTTCATGTTAAGCATTCATGATTAATGGAGACCATCAAGATTTTTGGGAAATCAGAGTGGAAGTATTTTGTTACTGTAATAGTGTCTGTTAATATCTGTCACTTTTTTCAAGGAAAAATATTCCAGGCATGTGTAGCGCTCTATCTATCACCTGTCTATCTGGGCATGATAAATGCAACAAAAAAAACCCTGAAGCATTGACATTGATATGGGTTTTCCATTGACTTCTATCAAAGAAAAAAAATAAACCCAGTGAAGGGATTGACCAAGGTTTCTATTTATAATAGTTATTTTCAGACTTTTTTTTTTTTTCCAACTAGGTATTACAAAATAAGCAGTAACATAAACAGACCTCATCTCACTGAAATGTCACATATCTCAAAATTAAAAAGTAAAAACAAAAGCAGGAAAAGTATAGCCTGCAAACTTCTTTGGTTTCATTTGCTAATCTGCTAAAGAGCCGCTCAAACAATTGGGACCTTTAAGATTTTGATAAAATCTTATTTTCCAGAACTTTGTGAAGCTGGGAAAAATAATAATAATAATAATAAGGCCAATATGTGTAGGCTTTTCCATTCCTTTCCTGTCCTGCTTTCGACCTGCTTTAATACTAAGGTACACAGTTACCCTGAAAACAACAAAAAAGGAAATGTTATTACTGCAGCTCCATTTACTGAGGTGCTGAGAAGGCTGGTGGATAAATTCCTGCAGGGTGTGATGCATCTGTGATCTTGTGATTTCACAGCCCGCTCTCTGGCTCTCTAGTGTCCCCCATGCCCGTCCTGCATCTCTGTGTAATCAGTCTCATTATGGGGAGAACAGAAGCCTTCCTTTTAGATGTTCTTATCTCGGTGTCCTTAGTCCGTGACAAGCAGCAGCTGCTGAATGCCAGCCACTTCTCCCTACCTCTGTCTCACAAAGGTCGCGATTTGGGTCCAAGGGGGAAACCGATCATTCAAAAACAATTGAAGAGATTTTTATCTAAACATAAACAAAAGCCCTCCATAGGGAATGTGGAAAATGGTTTTCTCTAGAGCAGCAGTTCCT
Organism: Tinamus guttatus; assembly: GCF_059628265.1. Taxonomy (NCBI): domain Eukaryota; kingdom Metazoa; phylum Chordata; class Aves; order Tinamiformes; family Tinamidae; genus Tinamus; species Tinamus guttatus. The sequence goes on along the minus strand of NW_028288964.1, from coordinate 607,510 downwards.
GCACACATCCTGCGTGTCCCCAGGGCTCTGCTGGGCCTTCTGCGTGTCCCACGGCTGGAGCCAGGCTTCAAGGGTGGGAAATTGCCTCCTGGTGCTGCAGGAGCGCTGGGTGCCTCGTGGCCCTCGGAAGGCTCTGGTGCAGGCAGTAGAGAGAGGGCACAGAAAGGTAGTGCTCCTCATTGCTCATGGCAGCAACTCTGGGCTGCTGTCCCAAAGGAACCACGAGGAGCAGAGAGCAGCTGGGAAGGCAAGTGAAGGCTAGAGCTGGGTAGAAAGAGTATCCATGAGCAGATGGCAAGGCATACAAACCATTTGGAATTAACTGGTCAGCTTCAAATAGAGCTAAGTTATAGTTAAAGATTTCTGAAGATCCAAAGTCATTGGATTATTTGATCATCATTGGATCAAGGAACATCCTCCTTTCACAGGTGTCTGACCATATTCCCCTCCCATTCTCAAAGCCTTCCTCCAGGTTGTCTTTACATCTTCTTGTCATTATCTTCCAGTCACAACCCAGTTCCTCTTCTTTCTACTTGACAAATCTTATTTTTTATAATGTAATTTTCCATCCTGTCAGCTCTTTTTATTCCACAAAGGGAACCACAAACCCGTGCTGATCCACTCCTCTCAGAATTGTTCCTGTACTTTTTTCCCTGACAGATGTGTAAATGTTGTTAGCCCTTGTTGTGTGGCCCTCTGGACACAAGAAAGGGCATCTGCAGTTCTGCTGGTGTGATTGCTCTCCAGCAATAATTACACTTCAGTTGTTTTCTGCATATAAAGAAACAAAAAATAAGAACAAAAAAACTAAGTGGTCATAAATGAGCAAAGTTCACCTGAATTAAAGTTTAAGTAAGTTCACTCTGAGGTACTCAAGGTCAGAAAATACCAAACACTTAGGAAACCTTGGACAAATTTCATGCAGATGAATGAGTTTATATCTTATCCTCTAATTAGAAATCTAATTACACTGTAAGGCCTTTGGTTCATGGTTGGTGTCATTTCTTTTCACTGTGAAGTGTCCAGAACACTTGCAATAGATACTGGACCTGAAACTTTTGAGTAAATAACTGCGTTTCTAGCATATTCACTAAGAACAAAATAGGGCCATTAAAACGATTATCTCGCAAAGTACAATAACAGCACTGCATATAGGAAACACAAAGGCATTAAGCGAGAATTAGAAATTGGCAGCATGATTCTGATCAAACAGTTCTTGCGGAGTCGATTCTCAGCTGATATAACGGCAGGGATTGAGAAGGTGATATGCTGACTGAAGCAATTTTGAAATGTATCCTTCCAGTTCAACCCTCTCATTTTGGAGGGTTCAGTTTCCTAACCTTTTACATACCCCAATACCTCCTACAATATCCCAGCTGGATCGTCGGCATCATGGCATTATCATACGGCTGGTTTCTGCAGCTAAGACTTATCGTTTCGAAACGCTCACCAGTTCAAATTCTGCTTCTTTGCAAGAAGCAAACTAAATTGCCAGCAACAAAAACAAACTGCATAAGAGGGACTTGCATTTTGCTCCTTGGCTGACACTTATATTCTGATAGGTAATATGTCAGGAATAATTAGACAGATTGGCTTATCTCCCACCAGATATTTTTCCTCAATAAAATACAATATAAGCTATCCAGTAAGAAACAGACATATCAGAGACCTATTTCACCAAGAAGCAGGAGCTAGAGCAGTCTTTTATAATTCTGAATGCAGCTCTAAATGTAAACACTGTTTACATTTGAATGTAAATGATCATAGAAGTGAAATATCAGAAAGGTGTGATTTGGCTCCTGTGGATCTTCTGAGCTTTCTGTGACTGGCATTTCTCCCTAGGGTAATTTATAAACTAATATTCCCTGTTGTGTGAATATTGGCAGGCTTGAGGAGTGAATAGCTCCAATTTTCACTCTAACATGCCTGGCTCACATCCAAAATGCAGAAAAAGTATTTGCCACAAAAAATGAGATGAAAAGCAAATTCTTACATATAGAGTTAATGACACAATGCAAAAAATGGCACATTTTGAACAGAGGTATATAGACATACTATATATAATTTTAAAAAATATTTAGCATAGATTAACAAGGTGGAATTTTTTAGATTACAACCAAGTATATGCCGTTGGCAGTAATAAAATGGTATAAAGAAAATTATACATATGAAAACAATAGCTCATTAAACCACAACACTGACTGGACACTGGAAGCTGAAGAAGTTCCCTTCTAAAACAGGCTATTTTTTTTTTATCTAGCTCATAGGTTTCATAAGCTACATGAATCAACAGACTAGACATCGTTCTATTTTGATAAGTGTCATAGATGCTTTGGGGCATATCGAAAAATAAATGGCAGTAACTAGGTAGGAAGCCAAGCTTCTGTGACTTCCAGCAGAATTGCAATGCAAATAAACTCCAATGAAGTCTTTCACAACCTCTCCAGGGTTATCTCTGCACCATTGTCTCCAGTCAACAATTTATAAACTTGGATTTGCTGATTATCCTTGTCTGGACAGTAGACTCCAGCTGCTAAAGCCTTATATAATGTCAGACTTTGACAAGTGATTAACAGACTAGACTTACTAATTTCCCCTTTACCAGGATACTGTAAGAAGTCCGTTTTAAAATGTTTAATTTTCTTCTCCCATCACTTTTATATCTGCACAGTTTCACTGACTTCAGTGAAGCTGAATATCATTTATTTTGAGATACATGAGGAAAGCAAATTAGGACAACGGCATTTAAACAGTGGCCAAAAAGAACTTTCCAAAATGATGAGCAGGTTGTATTTCATAAGAAACAAAAATACAGGTTTAGTATTTCATATCAAACAAAAATATTTAGTCATTTATTAACACCTGACAGCTAAAGAGTTGGTTGCCAAATTGTTTACAGGATTAATAATCATTTTCCTATTAGTTTATTTACATAAAGTGATTTTAAAAAATTCTCAATTTCTCTGTAGTATCTACAAGACTTTAACAATTTATTCACGACACCAACTACCTAAATCTCCTAGTGCATGTACGTGTGCATGTGAGAGAAAGATTTTATACAAGAATGCATTAAACACACCAGAGAAAACATGCACTCAAGAGGAAATCTTTAGGTAATAGTGAGATGAGATAAAGAAATTCAAAACCCCTTGCTTGATGACCGTAGCATGGATTTGTTCTTATTCAGAAGAGTCTGAATTGGTGACACTGTAGAGAACAGCTAAACATGTAGATAAAGCTTCTTTGTGAAACATTTTGTTTGCTGCTATGAACATGAAAGATATTTTATGAGAAGAAAGTTGTGAGAGTCAGACTAGCAAACCAAACTTCCTAATTAACTGCAGTCTGCACCACTTGCACTTAGCTACGTGCCCTGGCTGACAACGCAGCGTTCAGTGCCGGTTTGCAAACAAATTTAAATATTCAGCGCACAGCTTCTGGGAAGGAGGCCATCTTTTCTCATGTTGTAGCTTTGGGATGTAACATTTATTAGTGACTTATGCTTATTTCCACTGACTTTGTGATGCCAGCAGAGTTAGAAGCATTTTGATTCCTGTTAAAGGGGGAGGGAAAGGTATACAGTAGGAATGAGGAAGAGAAAGGGAAAGAGTGAGGATTGCAGCAGGAGGAGGAATGTGAAAAGATTTAATGTTGGCTTGTGGCACAGCTGTCTGGAAGAACAAATTCTGTTTTGTGACATATGTTGGGATTTTAAAATCTCTTTACATTCTCTGCGGAAATGAAAATTATCTCTACTGAAAAAATCACCAAAAATAAATAAAAGCAAGGCCTGTCCTCACTCTGAAAATCTAATAATTAGCTTCAACCTCTTTTTCTGCCATTTGGCCTCTCCTTTACTGGCACACGGAAAACCTTACACTCTGCTGATCCAGCAGGCCTTCTCTGTCCTCCTCTCCTTTCCACCAGAATACACAATGGTGGTTTGGTGTTTCCTCTGCCTGAAGAACTATAATTTGAAAAGGAAATGTTGAAAGCTTTTGCCATGCCATTTCAAGGAGCAATTTATATATAAAGGCATTTTTTCCTTCCTTTCCTTTCCTTTATCCTGTAAAGCAGGATAGGCTCATACTTATGATCAAGTTTCCAAAAATTTTCCCTGTCTGACCTACAGTCATCAATTTGCAGGTTGTACTTCATGAAAACCATTGCAGTTCCTCTTAGCTACATGCCTCATCCTGTAAGCATGCTCCAGATGTTTCATACTTGTCACAACTGAATTCATACTTCCTAATAAAATTTGTGAAGGAATATACTGTGATGCTACCTGATCTCAGATATAACCACAGTGTAGTGATAAATGTAGTAATCTTTATGGCATATAAACTTTAGGATGACATGGAGTGTATCTATAAATGTTAGATACCATTAGACCTACTAGACCACAGAGACCATTTTTGCTCTTTGCTCTCTAATATAATTTAACTCTAATTTCCTCTACAGAAGGGATTAAACTAGAAGCACCTCCTACCTCCACCTCCTAACACCACTTAGAAGCATTTGATGTAAGAGTTAATTTATTCTATCTCATAATTAATCATTTTCTCTCTCATTGTAAAAATGTACAATGTCATTTACATGGCCCGTATTCATTTTGCCATCAATATAGCAAGTGACATTTCCTGTAACTAAGTGGAAATATGACATTAAGCAATTAAGATGCACATTGAGCGTGCGGCCTTTTCTGAGAAGCGAAATTGACCCTACTTCCTAAGCACGCCAGGCCCAAGCAAGATGTTAACTTCTGCAATTCACAATGCAAGCCACAAAACAAGGAAAAGAGATACACCTAAATGACAGTTTTGGTAATCGGGGCATTTGGGGTGCCTGCCCTGAATCATCAAAAAATCCAGTGATTTTCAGGAATAAGATTTTAGCAATAATGTAGCATTGTTAACATCAGGCCACACTGTTGTCATTGTTGTCAGCACCTGTCCTGGTGCTTACAGCCGCAGAAGAGGAGTTCTGCAATCATATTTCTGCTCTATGCTTAGGTCATTAAGGATTCCATCATCTCTTTCTGTTCTCTTTAGAATGATGATTATAAAGATAAAAGATACCCCCAAAATACCAGAGTCCCTCTGGGAAGATCCTTGATTTGAAAATAGCAAACAATTTTCCATCTTGAAAGAAAGAATATTAAAACCAATAGAAAGTCAAAGGGTGAAAAAATAAAAATATATTCAATGATGGGTCTCTAAAGCTGAAAAATACTGCATGAGAAGACTAACTCACCAAGGCAGAGGGGATGTTATGACAAGGAACTGAAAAAATAAAGATCAACATTTTTTACCTTTTTCTCTCTTTTTTTTTTCTTCTTATTTTTAATATGAGAGTGAAACCCCTCCCATGTACAACCTGTTGAACTAACCAAACTGAAAGCTACCAAGTGGCACTACATTGAATGTTT